>NW_020955390.1:822626-915682 GCF_003031625.1 Empidonax traillii | reverse complement strand
GTTTAACCGCTATGTCTTCTTTTAAAATGTAAAACCTATCATGTAACCTCGCTTGGAAAAATAGTATAAAAGTTGCGTTCGAAATGTGGGTCTGCGGGTACTTGTCTTTGGACATGAGTCCACGAGAACCCCGGGCCCTGAATTAAAGCACCGCATAAACTGGCACTTTGTTGGTTTGTGTTCTCTTTATCGGGCAGCATCATGAAGAGAGGAGTGCATGGGGCAGACATATGCAGAGGACAGGGTGTCTGGTTTAGCTTTTGCTCTGCTGCAGATTACCTGTAAGTCTTTTGTAGGTCAGCTGGGAAAATCCTCACAGACCACTTTAGAGAAGTTCAAATGTCATCCATTTGCTATGGCTGTTAAGGTAAGACCATGTGTTATTTGAGCAATGCTGACTTCTTATTCCTTGACCATGACATCAAACAGGAAGCTCCCCTATCTTGCCATTTAGTCACTCACTGATTGCAGTGGTAGTGCCAAGACCATTTATGCAAAAGAAGCATCATTGTTCTGGTGTCTACCATTAAATTTCCTGAAACTGATGGGATGTTGTCTTGAAGTATATCAACACACGTGCCCTCCTGAATTGATCCCAAAGAGCAAAGTCAAAGTTTTCATTAACTGCTCAGCTATTCCCTGGCCTTTCTGTGCTTTCCCCTGTCTCATGTGGGTGTGCTTGTTCTGGTGAAAGTGCTGCTGAAGGCCTAATCTTGTCTCCGCTAGAGCGATGGGATCTTTGCCACTGACTTGGAAGTTCCTGTCCTGAAAGTCATTCTGAAGAGGGAGTTTATCTGAATTAAGGTAGATTGTGACATTCAAAGAAAAACAGCCTCTTTCCAGAATGAAAATACCTTCTCTGAGCATTTTTATTCACAAGCAGCTGGGAAAGAATGTTTAATTTAGGTCTACCATTTGGGAGTAGGACCTCACAGAAACTTCTCCTCAGATACTGCTGGGATATTATTTCACAACCCAAAATACTCCTTGTTTTTCAGTGAAATAAATCTTAAGAATTTTTTTCAATATTTATTTTTTCAGTTTATAAGGGTCTAAAATGAAGTCCTCAAGCTATTTCCTAGATATTTAGGTAGCTAAAAAATAGGTTGCTAAATACTGTCCTTTGTAACTGTCTGTTGAAGTTGGGTTGCTGCTTTTGAAACTATCTTTAATTGTCCACTACTACCTTTTTCCTCTAAAGTACCTGCGCAAAACTGGTCCACAATTCCCAAGGACAAGAGGTAAGTGGAAATGGAAAGACCATCTACAACTTCTGTAAGATCTGTTCATGCACCTATCTTGCTATGTGCTTTTTGCTTCATTGATATAACCATGTTCTGTTAAGAAAAATATGGAATCAGGTGTTTCAGAACTGACTTTTTGCTCTGTTACTTTTCAAGGTTGTATATAAGGAGTAAGTCAAAAACTAAATTATGAGGCAACTATCAGTGCTTGTCAATGGGATCAGCACTGGCACACAATCTTGCCTGATCCTGTTTCCTCGCACTCACCTGTTCCTCGTATTTGCTTTAACCGCTCCCTTGGCTTTGTGTCTCAGTGCTGACTTGGCACCATGCTTCATCTTGCCTGTTTTCATAGAACAGCCTCCCACTCATGCCTGTCAAATGCCCATTATCCCCCATCAAAAATACCTTTATCCCAAAGGAAGCTCCTTTGAAATCTTCCCTCAGTATCTCGAGGTGCGATCCTTGCCTTTGTGTTATGGTATCTGTCTCAATATCTGATGTATCGTCTGTGCATTGAAATCAGCAGAAGGTCAACAGTGCTACTGCTTATTAACTTTTGTTGTGAGTGGATCTGTAATGGTTTTGCAGTCCCAAAGCCTGGTGCTGACAGTATGTAATTAAAGGCAACTACTTGCCATAGTGTTCTGGAATTTGAACTGATGTCTTTGCTCTGTTACTGCTGTTGAGCAAAACTGTTGAATTCTGGTGTTGTCTCTTTCCTGATAGGAATTACTATACACCAGAATGTTTCCACCATTACACAGAAGACACATTTATACCCCAAAAATTCTTTTTGCATAGTATAATGAAGCTTTAAATACTCTTTTCTTGAATATGTTGTCATAACCATTAGGATAAGTAATATGAAAAAATTAAAAGAGACAACTATCTCATTTGGTAAAAATGGATGGCAACTACTAAGGTAGTCTTAAACGAGACCCTAGAAAGACAAAAAACAATGAAGTTGGCTAGACACAGAACCTGCCATCTGCATATTATGCTTAAACAAGCGAAACTATTTAGATACTACCACTTCTTGATAAAGTCAGTGGAAGAGAAGACCTTTTCGATTCATGGACACGTGCAGACAAGGACAGAATTGGGACAAGAATTTTAAGATGTGATTTTCATCTTTATCACCTTGCTTCCTTGGTTCTTTTCTGCATCTACCTTGTCAGTTGTCATTCAACCTAACCAGATCTTGCACACAAGATAGATTTTTCCATATGTGGTGTTGTTGCATCTATTATTGTTGTCCAGGTCCATTAGTTCGACATCTACATGTGAATAATAAATGCAAGAAAGAGAAGGACACCAGGCAGTAAAAGAGGAAGAGAGCAGGAAAAATGTAGCTAACAGCAGCATAACAGAGAAAGAAACGATGGAGACAGAGAGTGACCTGCAGATAGAAGGAAGAACAAAAAGATATCAAAAACCTAGGACTTATGTGGGCAGAGAAGAGGAGGGTCTATACAAGTCGGCACTGCTAACCAAAAAGAATTGCTATTCTAGTTGTCCTCGTGTTTGCAAAGAACAGCAAAATATCCTGGCTTGCCACATAAATTGTTCTGAGACTCAATATGACAGCCAATTTAACAGGTGTCCAGAGTAAATCACAGACCTGTCAAGCATGATGCCAGACTAGATGAGGTACATGGTGTCAGGAGTTAGCATTAAGCCTACATGGAAGAAAGCATGGATCATCAAGGAAATTGGTGTATGGACAAGTGCCAAAACCCAATCAATTTCAGCTTTGTAAAATTGATTGTAACAATCATAAGACTTCTTTGCTCTATAAATAAAAAAAGAATGAGGAAGAGGAAGTGGTTCTGCAATGAAAAGCAATAGAGATGAAAGATAATATAGGTTTGGCTCCAAAACTAAATGAGTACTTCATTTGAGTTTCTCATTAGGACGTGAGGATAAAACCTGTGGGCAAAGACATCTTGTCTAACAAGAAAGTCTCTATGTAAACGAAAATGACAGGAGTTGTGGTGGAAGCAAAACCAAACGTTTCACTGTGTACACACCAAAGGGAGCTGATTATATTTTTCTAGCAATATTAAAGAACTTCTAGGCAAAATTGCAGTTAGAATGAGGAACTGGGCTATCAAATCAAGCTTGGTACGTTCTGGCTGGACGGTTGCAGTCGTAGTGTTTATTTTCCAGGATGGATGAAAAGCCATCTGGGAACCTTGAGTCATTAGTCTGACACAGAAGTAAATACATTTTTGAAAAAAGTGTGACTGAAAAACTAATTAAAATCATGTAGGTAAATGGAAATGAAAAAGTGCTATAGAGATTTATCTAAAGATAAGACTGTGGAATTAACACATTTCTACACAAACTATACCTTAACAAACTGCAACAGATCTAGTCTACTTGGGCTTCAATAAGGTCTTTGTACAAATAGGATAACAGTAACTACAATAGTCTGGAAAAGAGCTGTTTATAAACAAGATAGCAGTAAGGTATGTCAAATGGGGAACTGATGGGCTGGAAGGAGAAGTCCCTCTACAGAGGCTGATAATTCAAATGGGAAATACTTAAATATCCTTATCAATGACTGCAGCAGGAATGGCATAAGTCCAGAATGTATTAGTAAAATATGATGATGCCTGTTATAAGTGCAGATAAGGACATGCCTAAGACCAAATTTAATTTGCAAATTTGCAAGTACAATGGAAAAGCATTTTTCCCTTTAGCCATTTCTGCAAGCTGATGAAATACTCCTTCCATTTCTAAAGGGTCTCTCTTTGTCTCCAGTGACAAAGAAACAACTGATTCTGCAGGAGGTATAAATCAGGAGGTAAATCCACTTACTCTGGCTTTGCTATGTTGGCTTTGCCATATTACCCAGAGGAAAAGCCATGTAAACATTTATTTTGGCATGAGTATGGCACTTGTAGAGCAGATCTGATGAACAGGATGATGTCACTTTTCATTTTCTGATCTCAGCCTGGGTGCAAAGATAAGAGTCAGATAAACAGCTCTTGGGCAGGTCTGCCAGTCTCTGCAGCAAGATGACGAGAACCAAGGAAAGTGAGAAGAAATGGAGAAGAAAATTGCAGTCTGAACACTCCTGAGATGACTCGACACTGGGAGCAGTCACTGTAGGGTGGATGGAAGGGGAGTTTAAGATCAGGTTTCCCCAGGGCTAGCCTGGGAGGTAGTAGCACAAGGGGAGTAGACTTCAGAGATGTTGCGTACAAACAGCTGTGGCCTCCCTTGGTTTGTATCAAGGTAATCAGAAACTGAGCCAGCAGCAAAGGATAAAGGAATCCGTGGATCTCTTTGGCCTGGACCACCAGTGTGCCTTCCTATGCTACGGCCAGAGCAGCCAAACCCTGAGACTTCATCCACAGGGACATAGAGTTCAGTTTTACCCTGATTAATGGAAAGTCTCAGATTAGCTCCAGTCAGAAGATATCTGTACTGAATGTGACATTATGATGATTAATGTTACAGTCAGGGACATTTGCAATCTCAGACATGTTCAACACCACTGATAATGCAAAGCAGACTTCTTTAAGGATGAGTCAAAATAGCACTGCACAGAACACACTGAATCAATAAAAGGCACTGGCTGAAGCATGAGCCTGCACGGCAGCACCTGGGCAGAGCTCAGACAGAAACCAGGGAGGGTGGCAAGACTCACAATTGGTACAAGATATCCAGAAGCCATAGGTGGACAGCAAGGGCCTGCAGAGAGGGAGGCAGAGTCTCCTGGGCCACGGGGCTTGGGGGATCCAGCACTTATCATCTTCCTCTCTGCTGTGCTTAAGGAGAGGACTCTTTATGAATATTTTACAAATCCATTTGAATTGCACCAAGTACTTTTCAAGTTCACCCACTGTGCTCCCTACCTACGTTAATCACAGGAGCAATTTACTCTGTTTCTTGAAGTCATGCTGCAACATTCAGGTGTAGCATTAGCATTTTTTAACCTGTACTGGCACTATGCAACAGATTAACGAGCAGCACCACGAAGGCTGGCAAGCAACACACAAAGTAGCTCTATAAAGGCATGTTAAAGAATGAGTCATTGTCAAGCCTTCAAGAGACAAAAAGATTGATTACGGAAGAGCTGAGAAATAGGTTTGATAATGACTCACAATATCCCACCCTTTTTGCATTCACAGACCTGCCAGCTGATTCATTACTTGCATTCTGCCTTGCTTCTCCTCCCTGTCAAAGTGATCCATCAAACAAGGGACCATCAATTAATATTTCCACTCAAAAGCGGGAGACTGTGTGTGGGAGCACCCATCCCTTCCTGCATCCGCTCCTGGTAAGCCCCTTTTTCTTCCCTTTAGCCTGCTGCAGAGCCCATAATTTTGGAGAAAGGAGGTGGTGTAAATTCAGCACACAGGACATCATGAAAACTGAGAAATGGAGAAAAGAATGATGTTTCCTCAATGAATGTCTAGCTTTTATCAAGTGAGATTTACTGTATTCCCTAACTTCACCATTCTTCTGAGGTCTGAAGGTTTCTGGAGGAGTTTATTCATGGTTTAACAGTTGTCACTGAAGCTTTTGTCATTGCCCTAACAACCACATCTGTCTACCTTAGTATTCCCATCCAGTCTGCTCAAAGGACTTCCCTCTGCCAGGAACATCCTACTGTGCCTACTGGGATCATTCTCTGTAAGCCCCTTTTTGCTGCCCATGGATTATCACTGAGAAGCCAGGAGATGAAGGGGTGGGAAGTCACACACTGCAGGATGGGGGAAGCCAGGGGAGCCTCTGCTCCTGGCTGCCGTCTTGCCCAGAGTGCTGAGCGTGACAATGTGCATGAGAAGGGCTCTGTTTTCAGGGAGCTGCCTGTTGACCACTTGAGGCCCAGACCAGAGCACAGCATAGTGCTGTAAGTAGTGTGTGGACAGAGAGCTGTTGATGACTCTCAGATCCCCAGTGACCATGCCAAGCCTATTAGCAAAAGCCTCATTTTTAGAAAGTAGTTATATCAGATGGCCATGGGTTTGTTTCACCAGTGTCCACTGAAAGGCACTAAATTCCTCCTATAGAAACACTAAAAAATGAAAGACATAAAGGAATTATTTTGAGGAGGAGGGATCACTGTCTGTTTACTTCTCAAATCAGATACGACAAAAGGAACCACAAGCAGAAAGCAAAAAAAAACATGAGTACATGCCATCGGTTGCAACTTGACGGGCAACCCAGAATGCTTCTGAACCCTGTGTTCTTAATATTTTCCAGGGCACCTAGAACTCAGGACAGACACCTTTTATGATCAAAAGAAAAAAAAAGAGCCAAATTTATTTTATTTTGCAAGGTGTAGCCTTTTTGGTCTTTTGCCTACTTGCCTGAAGAGTGTCAGAAAAAAAAAAGTTGAAATAGCATTGTCTTAGGGAAGGGTAAATGCATGTCTGTAGCAAGAACCAGCTGAACACATGCAGCTCTTATGTAGGGTACAACTCTAGAAATACCCTTCTTTGCTGGAGGGTTTCAGGAGTGTTCACTCTCAAGTGGTCTCAGTGACTTCACCAATTTGCTTGGGTTTGCATCTACAAATGGTGTCATCTGCTAGCACCTTTCCAGTACATCTGGCTTAGCTTTCCACAGCTCAGCTGGCTTCTCACTGCCAAATACATCATCACCAGCAACACGAATCCTACTTCTGCCACCCAGTACCCTGACTCAGTGCTGGCATGTTTGGGGACTCCTGCAGATACCGATAAGAAAAGGAGTTATTCCTGTATTTATTCATATATGTTATTTCATTCCTGGAATGAAATTAGCGATTAAATTTTCAATGACTGAGATTTAGTGATGGAACCCTGAATGTCCACAGTTTCTTTTCACTGTTTAATTGAGCAAGACAAGGAAAGGGCAGCCAAGGGAGCATTTGAGTTGAGCCACAAACAAGAAAAAATGGTCAGGTTTTCTTTTCTCCAATGCCAAACTTCCTGGTAGTCTGGGAAGTGCAGCAAAGACATTAGATGAATGCAGCTGATAATACTACTTGTGCTTACATATGATTGGGGTGTCTGTTTAGGAGAGGGCTCCTTTTCTTGAGCACTATATAACTGCACCATGATCCCTGAAAGAAACTTTGGTTGTATGACTACAACAGAGGCCAGAGCCTCTTTATTGCTCAGAGCCATAAGCTACATCCATTTATAAATGAAAAAACCTGTGCATGTTATTGGCTTATCTATTTACAGGTACAATGTCCTCATTAATATATATTTACATGAGAACAGCTAGAGATTTTTGCATTCATAAATCCTCCACTGGACTATTTCTGTGTGTTCCTTCCTTCCTTTCCTCCCAAGTTTTAGCTGCTTCCAGTTATTTTTGTGGTATGAGCAGCAACCCTTGGGCTCTCCCCTCTTTCCCTGGTCGAAAGGAGAAAAGTAAAAGAGAAGGTCTTTCACTCTTGGTCTTTATCCTGTCAAGCAATTGTAATGGTGCAATTGAAGGGCTAGGGCAGGTGCATACCCCAAAATCTGCTTTTCTGGTGTTGGGAGTCACTTCTTTGCTTGGTGTTCACAGGGCACTGAACATCCTTGCCCGTGGGTAAGGGCTCTGACACGTAGCACTGCTCAGGGGAGGTGTCAGCAGTTCGAGGCATCTTGAGTGATGCTGGTGGTGAGCAAAGGCTGGGCAGCAAATGATTCAGGAGCTTCTCAGTTACACAGTGAAGAGGCATCATGGACTGGACTCTGTCAGAAAGTGCTGCTCTGGCCATTTATCCACCACAGATCTACTCATGTTGCTGCAAACAGAATTTCTAGAAGAGCTGGTGCTGTGTCAAAGCTCAGTGATAAGAAAATGGCCATCACTGTCACAAGGGACACTTGGAGGGTGAAGTCCTTAGACCAGGTCAAAACTGGTCCACTTCCTGCATAGGGCAAAGTGGCACTCACTGGCCCTGCACATAGGAACAAATTTAACTCTGTACTTCAATCCTTATTACTTAATACCTCAATTGTACTTAATGATGTGTTTTATTTTATATGCCATTTTAGTTTATGACTGTTCTCTTGGGTGGATTAATCTCTTATTAGTGCATCATGTTTGAAAGGCTTTTGTTTTTCCCCCGTTAAACAGTTTAATGGGCTCGGCGAGACACTCCTGGGTGTGTGCTGTGCAGACTGCCTGCGCACGGCTGGGGTGCAGCCAAGTGCCATGCACGCACCCAGCGGGTGCCTCGGGGGCCAGCTGGTGCTTATTTCCTGGTAGCAAATGGACTCTATACCACTGCATAGGGTGTAGGACCCACCAGTAAAGCTACAGACATGCACAAGAGGCTGAGGGAACTGGTGTTGTTTAGTTTGGAGGGAAGAAGGCTCAGGGGAGACCTTACTGATCTTTTCAACTGCCTGAAAGGAGCCTGTAGCCAGGTGGGGGATCAGTCTTGTCTCACAGGTAACAAGTGATAGGCCCTGAAGAGATGGCTTTAAGTTGTGCAAGGGGAGATTTAGATAGGATTTCTAAATCACGGAAAGGGCAGTCAAGCTTTAGGATCAGCTACATAGAATCACCACCCCTGCAGGTATTATTTAAAAGACAATAGAGGTTGTGCTTGGGGACATGGTTTAGTGGTGGACCAGGCAGTGTTAGATTAATGGTTGGACTTGGTGATCTTAGAGGCCTTTTCCAACCTTTGTTATTCTGTGGCTCAATGCACTTGTCCCTGCTACTTCATGCCACTGCCAGGCTGTCCCGCTCCTGTGAGTCCTGTCCATTCACAGGAAGGGATGCCAACCTAGTGTGGAGTAGTGTGTCATGCCTGCAGGGGAAAACCTTGGTTGCCCCACAGACCTGAGCAGAGTTGGGCACGGGACGGGGGAACAAGGATCCCGTGCACACTCAGGTAGCATAAAGTTAGGCTACAGCCAAAGTGGGAGGCAAACCCAGTCTCCAGAAGTGATCCCACCTTATACACAGTAATAAATACATAAGTAAATATTAAAAATATGTTAATATCCAGTGGTAAGTAAAACAAGTGAATTATCCTTGCCAAATCATACACAGCAGCAGAATTAAGAGTAAGTGTTGGGATTTCAACTTACTGATTGTGTTTGCCTTTACCTACGGGTATCCAAGTATGAATATAGATCATATTTGTGCTTCTTTTATATACAATATGAAAAATAAGTGTGAATAGATGTCTGATTTACACAATAAGAGGTCAACATAATAGAGATGCTGTGATTATTTAACCTACCATTACCTCAGCTTTGCCCTTGGTCTTTTCAGAGGCTGGAGGAACCTCAGAAGACCATCTAGTCCATTTTCATTGCTTCTGCCCAGCAGAATGATTTGTTGGGGCTGACAATGTACATACATAGAAACCTCTTTTGTTATCCACCTAAAGGACTAAGACTACGAATGAAAAGCTTAAAACAAGGAATACGCTTTTGCATTCACCTCAACACATGTGTGCATAGAGGAGGGTGAAACCAGCCATCTGCCAAGGGATAATTCATACTGTCTGCAAACACAAGAGTCCACAAAAGTGCTGACAGGCACAGAACACAGCGCAGAAGCATGAGCTCATTTCAAGACAAGCATTTCCCTTTGGTGAGTGCATAGCTCCCAACAGTAGGTGCAATTGGAGTTGGGTGCAGCCCTCCAAGTGATACCACACAGAATCAGATCCTAATCTCCTCTGCCCTTGAAAGGCCCTGATCCTGCAGCTGTTTGAGTAGGAAACAGAATCCTACAATGACAAGGTCCCTGCACCATGGGGAGTGCTGTGTATAGCCCAAATTTTGCACCTGTCTGTATATGTGTGCACAGTCATGCTCTGAGGACATCCCCTGGACTTGTGGTGGGTTAGCACAGGTGTAGGACTGCCCCTGCACTTCTGGCTGCAAGACCAAGGGGAATTTAGATCTCCTATAAAGCAAAGATATCAGACAGCAGTTGGGAAGAGGTGGAAAGAAGGTATTGCTGATGTTCATCCAGAGATCCACCTCGGACAGCCTCACCAGTGTGTGCTTACTCTGGCTCCTCTGAAGGATTAGCTCTGATTAATTTGATTCTTTCAGCAGACTGGGCAGGAAGGAAGGTTTCAAAGATAGATGAAGCTGTCATGAAGGCAATCATCTCCAGTGTCCCTTAGGCTCAGATCCAGAGGCCTCAGTTCAAACTGGCATTCAGAAGTGTGTTAAAGCACTGTCACTTGCAGGAGTTTGAACTCCAGGTTAAAGTCAAACACCTGCTTAAGTGCTTTTCTGCACCATGGCTTTAGAGCTGGTGTCCAAATATCTGGGCAGGATGGATCTCAGTAAAAGCCTTCATGTCCAAAGAAGGGCAATGAAGCCAATGAAGGGTCTAGAAAACCTGTCTTATGAGGAGTGGTTGAGAGAACTGGGGTTTTTTAGTCTGGAGAAATGGACTTTCATGGGAGACCTTATCTACAACTGCCTGAAAGGAGGTTGTAGTGAGTTTGGGATTGGTCTCTTCTGCCATGTCTCAAGTGAAAGGATGAGAGGAAATGGCTTTACATTGTGTTAGGGGAGGTTCAGATTAGATATTAGACTTTTTTTTTTTTCACTGAAGGAGTGATCAGGCGTTGGAATAAGTTGCCCAGGGAAGTGATGGAGTTACCATCTCTGGAAGTGTTCAAGTGGTATCTGGATGTGGCACTTGGGGGTATGGTTTAGAGGTGGTACTAGGTCTACAGTACTAGATGATCTTGAAGGTCTCTTCCAACCCTGATGATTCTCTGATTCTAAGGTGAAAATCATGGGCAAGTGTCAGGTGGCTACTGCTTTTATAGCCACTGACTTCGGTAGTGCTCACATGAACTGCACTGAAGCAAGTTACCAGCCACTGATATCATACCAAAAGCAGTCTGTGGGAACACAATAAAACTGAAAGATGAAATTACTTATTAGATAATTTCTAGGAATGAAGGATTAATTTGTTTATTTCACTTTGATATTTCACTGTGATCTTCAAACAGGCATAAAAAAAATGAAAGGTATCTTCAACTAGCTACCTTTTTCCCTCCAAAGAAAGGTTGGTTTCTTTCTTTCAATCCCTATGGATCACCCTGTAGATATTTATGGTGACTCATCTGAAAAGGCAGAGAGCAGCAGTGTTGGAGCGCAATGGAACCATGTCCTCCTACCCAGAGCAGCTTTGCAGCCAAAAATGCTGTAACGTGGAGCAGCCCCCCATAGACCCAAACCTCCCTCCAGCAGCCACTGCCTCGTGGTGGCTCACACTCATACCCAGGATTCCTGCAGCTCTGGGGATGAGCAACTGCAAGTGCATTTTTATCAGCTGAGTTTCTAGCCCAGCAGGAGGAAGACTTCAGGAAGAAGCAAAACTTTTGTTTCTCCTTTTCCCACAACTCCTCTCATGAGCAGCTGAACACTGAAAGGTGAGCTATGAGGGGGTCAAAGGTTTTGCCTGAATCGCACCTGTGAACTGGTCTTTGTTTTGCTCTTGTTCTGCCCCATTTTAGGTCATTCACAAGCCATTCCTTTTGGCAGAAATGTTTCCAAAAAGTGGGAAAGATTCCACAATCATCTTAGGAAAGGGAGCAGGAGCAGGGAATGGGCCTGGGCTTTGGCATACAATTGCCTGTGTATTTGGCACAGGCCCTGGAGTGGTTTTGGTAGAGACTCAAGTATTCTCCCAGACAGTGGCCAGGGCCAGCCCAGGGGATGGTATGTGTCAAGGACAACCAACAACAGATCTCTTAATGCTGACCCCCTCTTTCAGAGACTTGAGTTGTTCTGCCCACTCTTGGCCACAGGATCAAACAACCCACAGCACAATTTGTTCTTCAGTGCAGATGTTGCTGATGCTTCCACAGAGGAAACGTTCATTCCTCTGTGCTTCCCTTACTCCTATTCTTAATTATCCAGTTCCATGAGTGGAGGAGGAGAGAGCTGATGTTTTAGTACACTTTTCAGAAGGTCTGGTGCCTAAGTGCTTGTTTGCCAAACCTTTGGAATGTTTCATTCTATGGAGCAGCAGGCTGCCTCTTTCCAAGTCTTGCTATGGCTGGAGGGAGATCATGTACATAAATCCAAACCTAGATTAGGTTTAGGCTAACACTCAGTGATTAGGCCAGGGGATAAATCAAAGGTTTGGTCTTAGATTTGAAGGCACTGGTTTTCATGAGAGCTTTTCTTGCAAAA
The DNA here is from genome assembly GCF_003031625.1 of Empidonax traillii. Lineage (NCBI taxonomy): Eukaryota > Metazoa > Chordata > Aves > Passeriformes > Tyrannidae > Empidonax > Empidonax traillii. Next base: position 903,303 of record NW_020955390.1, on the reverse strand, counting down.
TTTAACCTCAAAACTCTTTCTGATACCTTCTGGCAGTGACATACAAAAGATCATTGAGATTACTGAGCCTGTTACATGAATATTAAATCTCATATTTAGTTTATCCATTGGTCTTCCTCTGTCTTCTATTTCCTAAGAAGCTTCTGCCAAATAGTCTTGGAGAAAGAATATTTTTATTCCATTTTATTTTTAAATGGGGATATGTTACATTTTGCAGTGCTGTCTCTCCAGCCACAGAATTGGTAGCCATATACAACATTCAACCTCATTAGTGGAGTCAGTTGTAATGGATCTCAATATCTGTTTACATCATAGTTCCCTTTGCCACCTAAATCAGCCTGGCTAAGCTTGCTCTGAAAAATGAGGGAGTGAAGATAGCCAATAAAAACTCTTAAAAAAGGAATGAAAAATGGAACCATGTTATTAGTAGCCATGGACCAACAATAGAATCATAGAATGGTTTGGGTTGAAAGGGACTTTTAAAAGTCACCTACTCCAATCTCCTTGCAATGATTAACTAGATCAGGTTGCTCAGAGCCCTGCCCAACCTGACCTTGAATGTTTCCAGGGATGAGGCACTTACCACTTCTCTGGGAAACCTGTTCCAGGGTTTTACCCCATGTTTGATAGTGGACTTCTTGTGCTGTTATAGGAAGCTACAGAGGTAGTGGTATAGGGTCAAAAAGGGGTTTGATGGACTCATGGTGAGAGGTCCATAGATGGATACCGAAATGGCCGGATGAGGTTGCTGGATGAATGTGGCAATTGACCAGGAAGGTGTCCATGCTCATATCATCATAATCATATGTTCTCCTTAAATATATCTCTTGCTGTTGTCCTCAGACCCTGGCTACTGCCTTGGTGGACCCCTGGTCTGACATTTCAGGTCCTTTCTTATATCCTTTTACCCCTTCTGTCAGTGTCTGCTTGTGTAATATCTGTGTGCACATGGAAAGAAAACACAAGGCAAAGCGGAGCCCAGTCTGTTTCTGGAAGGTCTTTGCAGTCCCCACTCCACTCAGGCAGATGGCAAACTATCACACCTGTAGTCAGATATGAGCTGAACACAGTTCTCATGCCCAGCTCTTGCAAGAGGGTCAGCTTTCTCACCAGGGTAATAATGGTGCCATCCATATAGATCAACAATTCCATTTTCAAATACCTATTTCTAAAAAAACATTAACTTGTGTATTGTCTCTAAAACTTGAAAAAGTTCAGTATATGTTGAACTCTGCAGAGTTTTAATTTCAGCAGGATTTACGAGAGATGTCTGCTAATTTTTTTTTCCCCCTGTATAAAATGCAGAGGAAAAGAAATACGTCAAATTATCACTGCCAAACACCACAACTAAGCATACTTTGACCATCATACGTGTCATTATCTTTATTATGGCAGCATTTCATGTGGATTATAAAATATCATACAAACGTCATTGCTCCCTCTGTCCAAAGATATATAACAATAATAATAATAATCTCTTACAAGTTTAATTTTTTCATCTGTGGATGTCAGAAGCTCTTTTAAAAAGGTCATCATCATTATCTTCCCTTTAAGGCAAGGAAAAAATACAAAGGCCAAGCTGTTCCTTCTAGCTTTAGCCGTCAGCAAAGGCAGAGAGAAAAATAGGTATATGCAAGGAGGTCTGAGTCACTTTTTGGAAGAGAAGAGTCCTGTCTGTGGCTCCCTCCTACCCAGGAGTGGCCTGGTGCCTTGCTGGGGCCTCTGTCAGGCAATTAGAGTCTGCAGGGTCAATTAAAGCCCGACCATTTGTGCCAGATTTCTATCCATTAAACAATAGTGAGCAAAACAGAGCCCAGCTTCTGATTCCCACCCTTATGCTGTGTCCTCTCTCTGAAGTGATCACAGTGTGATTCCAGCATTGCCATTGTTGCCAGGCTGGCATGGTATGCTGGTTTTGGCTGGGGTAGAGTTAATTTTCTTCACAGTGGCCAGTACGGGGCTCTGTTTTGGATTTGTGCTGAACATAGTGATGATAATAAAGAGATGTTTCAGTTATTGCTGAGCAGGGCTTACACAGAGTCAAGGCCTTTTCTGATTTTCATGCTGCCTTGCTGGCAAGGACACCGTGGGGGGCATGAGAAGTTGGTAGGAGACACGATTAGCATAGGTGACCCAAAATGACCAAAGGGATATCCCATACTATGTGGCATCTTGCTCAGTAAATAAAGGGGGGAAGAAGAAGGATGAAGGGGAGTGACATTTGGAGTGAGGGCACTTGTCTTCTTCCCAAGTCACCGTTACGTGTGATGGGGCCCTGCTCTCATGGACATGGCTGAACATCTGCCTGCCCATGGGAAGCAGTGAATTAATCCCTTGTTTTGCTTTGCTTGGGGGCGCAGCTTTTGCTTTCCCTATTACACTGTCACACCATGAGTTTTCCAGCTTTTACCCTTCTGATTCTCTCCCCAGTCCTGCTGGTGGGAGGCTGCATGGGGCTTGGTTGCTGGCTGGGGTTAAACTACAACAAATGGCTCCATGGGTAGACAAGATTTAATGCTTGGTTCTGGGGCACAGAAATTTTTTCCTGCTCATGCTTGATGGTGTAGTAGATAAATCATTGAAAGAAACATTCACTCAGTGTATTCTGCAGCTCCGCTTTCCTAAACACCCAAACTGTGTGAAGTACTTTGTCTGAGAAAACTGATCTTCCCACTGCTGGTTATGTCTGGCCATGGCTCTGCTCTGGGATGTGCAGGGGCAGGGGAGTGGGATGTAAGGTGGGAGCAGAGCTAACATGCTCCTGTTAGCAGTCAGAACAATGACAAGAAATTCATCCAGCTGATAGCCTGCTCTGCTTCCACCAAGGACACTGTAAACCAGCTGCAGGCCGTGAATCATTATGAAACATGACTATCTTTGGCCATGAAAGTGTCCTTGAATTCATTTCCTCCCTAGTGAAAATAATTCTAGCATGGCCAGTGTTTCCCTAATTGCCTTTTTTTTTTCTGTCACAGTGGAGAGTGTCAGCATTATTGCCATTAATTTCACCTACAGCACAGGCTGACCCAGTGCGGTGGTTTTCCCTGTGCAGTTTTCCTTCCTGCACCTTCATTACACGTTAGCATTCCTGGGAAAATCTATCATAAATATCTTTTAAATACTTCAGCTTTCACAAAGGAAATGTTTAAGAAACATGATACTTACAACAGAGAAAATAGTGGAGTTATTCATCACATACTGACATTAGTGTTAATATGTTAATACAAATGTTAAGGTAGGTATGTGTAAAATAAACGAAGGATGCTCATAATCCACTTGCAGAAAGGAGTTTGAAGCTGCTGTGCATTTATGCACACTGAATGGCATCCAAGCTCATGAGAGACCCCCAAAGCTGGGACCTGGGTTGTGAAACCCACTCGCCTTGTGGTCAGCATTCCCGTCTGCCTGGCTTCTGGACTGGGTAACTCTACAGACAGGTAAATTCACTGGGCACATCCATGCTTGATCTGACAGCTGTACGGACGGCCATATCCAGTTTGGAGAGCTCTCACTTTCTGATGGCACTAAGAGCCCTGATCTGTGCAGAGGGCCTGAACCCAAGCTATGTTGATTTTGGAGACTCCTTAAAAGTCGGATGGGTAGTGACAGCATAATGTCCTCCTCCTGCACATCAGCCAAGTGGAGCAGAAGTTGTGAAAGAGAGCTTTTATGCTGTGCTCAGACCATGAGAGATCAATGTTATTGATCAATGCTGGGAACACTGAGGTACTGAATGAGGCTGAGTCATCGTGCAAAACAGATATGAGAGCGGGGAAAGCAGGAAGGAGAAAGCCTGACCTGGGCCTTGTGATCAGGGCATTCATCTGATGGTTTGGGGACAGGGAAAACGGAAGCTCTAGCAAACTGCTCTATCTCCATAGCTTATCCCACTTTGAGCAGGATTAGGAAGAAAACTCTCAGAATGCTCTCAGGTTAAAGAAAAAAAACTGAAGGTAAATACAAGCCTTTATCACACCACAGTAATCAGTTTGAGGGGATTCATTGTCACCCATGGAAAGACTCAAGAAAATAACAATAACCGCAGTATGGTTTAACTGTACAAAGCAAGTTGTACAAACTGTACAAACTGTACAAACTCAAGGCATTTCTTTTACTGTGCCACTCTGTGTCTCAGGCTGTATTCAAAGCACTTGTTAACAGCATGCAATGAAAGCCATTGCCTGGAGGCGTATTTGTGGGTTCCTTCCAGATTCTGTGCAGCTTTGCAGAGGACTGCAATACTGACCAGAAGGACTAGTAGAGAATAACACACACCTTTCATTTTTATTCCAGTTTTTGTCCACTCCATGCACTTTTGTATGAAAGAGCACATGCATTTGAAAAATTAAGCAGCTGTTGAAGGATATTTAAAATTCACCCAGATCCAGTACTCAAATTATCTTCTCATCCTGTTGAAACACAAAAGATTGTCTGAAAAGCAAGTTCAATTTTGACATGATAAGAGCAGAGGAATCAAGGTCTTTATTCCTCAGAAGCTTGCAAAATACTTTGGTCCCGCAGTGCAGTGAAGTTCTGCTCTCTCTTGATAACAGCATTGTAACAAGGCTGATAACAGCAGGCCACATGTTGTACCTGTTGCACAGCTATGAGTGCAATGAAAACAAAGGCCAAATGTTACCTACCCACGTAAGGACAAGGCCATTTGATCACAATTAGTAGAAGAAAGCATACCAAGGTTTTGGCTAACTGTGTGGCCTGATAACAGCCAAGTCCTGGAATTGGACTACAAACTGCTGCAAAGCAAACGCTATCAGTCTATTGTATTTAGTCATAAATAATTCTTATCTCAGCACCTCCGGAGCTCTTTTCAGTATCAATTGGTTGATCTATACAATCTTCCAGTGGTTAAAGGGAGGCAGTGCTGATCTGGGGTGCCCCAGCCTGACCCTGGCTTAGTGCCCAGGCTCTGCTCTGGCAGCAGACACTGCTGCTGGCTCTGCTGCAGGCTGCCTGCGTGGCCACGGGCACTGTTCCAGGTCTGCCTGGGCCACTGGGACCCACCTGCCTCTGAAAGGCTGATTGTACTTTCTTTTCCACCTCTCTTCTCCCTTCTTGCATGGCTTTTGCAAAGGAAATTCTTGCAAAGGGCTCCATATTAGGAGCAGAGTCTATCTGGCCCCCTATTTTGGGTAAAATCCCCCTTTTAAATAGCAAATTATCATTGGATCTCCCTGATCACTCTATATCAAATGTTTTCAACGCTACTGACACTATCTGCTGAATATACCAACCACATACCCTTGAAAAATGCTCCACCAACCAGCTCATAACAGATTTTACAAAACCTTTCTGAGTTATTTTTGGACTTTGCTTTATTATTTATAAGTTCAGCCTAAGAAGAGTCACCAAAACAAAGCACCCACTGAGCCAGGCAGTGGTGAGCCACGGGACGAACATGCTGCATCCCAGTAGAGGGCTGAAGCATCTAGTGGCTGCAAGGTGAGTTACAAGGAGCACCTGAGTCATTCCCCCATGCCTGAAAGCAAGGTCAAAGTGTGTAGCCAAGAAGCAACACAAAGCACGGTGCTGCACTGATTGCCTCTGTGGGGACTGGGTGCTGAGTGGAGCCCCAGAGCAAGTGTGGGACACCCCAGCTGAGGAAGCATCCCTGGAGGCTATACCATTCTACAAACACCTGAGTCATAATCTCCTGTCCTCCTCCTTCCTCCTGGGAGTGGCAGCAATTTGCTATTCGTGTAAGCCTGCCAGAGCAAACCCCAACCAGAGGCCAAGGGACAAGCCTCCACCCCGCTGTCCACCTACACCTCACCCTCCTATTTTGGGAGGAAGGGAACAGGAAAGACTTTGGCTCTCTCCTCCACGCCCGGGCACCAGGTCTGAGCTGCTCTGAATTGTCAGAGGTGGTTTTTACCAGGATGGTTTTCTTCCTTCTGTTTTGGTTTTTTGGGGGGGTTTGGTTTGTTGTTGGGTTTTTTTTTTTGTGTGTGTGTGTGCAGAGGAAGAATTCGTTCTTGCTCTCCATCTGTATGTGGGTGTGCTGCCAGATGCTGGCTTTGACAGCTTTTCCTCCAAGGTAATATTCCACCTGCAACACCAGACCATCACTGGGACTGCCCATCCAGCCTTTTTCCAAAGGTTCTGCAGAGTAACTCTCCAAAGGAGGTAATACATGGCTCTTGGTGATTTCCTCTTCATAGCTGGGGCTTACTGCAGCTCCTGGAGAAGGATCTTTCCATTTAAAAAAGCATCTGAACTCATCTAGATCCCCAATTTAATAAATAATAGAGTGGATCACGAATAACCATTTACCACCTTGGAGTCTCCATTCTGGGAAGTTACGGAGAAGCAAGTGTCTATCCCAAATTCTGCATTTCCCTCCCCTCTGGACTAATGGAGTATGAGCATTAGTTCATTCAGAGATATATTTATGGTTTCCCCATTTAACCTACTTATCTTAAACTATCTTATTCTATTTGCCCCACAAATTCTAAGAAGATCCTACCCCAGGACAAGATCATGCTTGTGAAATTTTTGTGTGTATTGGTTTAGTTTTGGCAAAGTTAAGAGGTAGTTAAAATGAGACTTATAATGGAAAGCTAGCTGCTAGCATCTCTCCATAATACATGTCTACCTTGCAGGAGTTGTGAGGATTAATTAATTTGTGTTTGTTAAGCACTTTGAGATCCTAAGATTAAAGGTTCTATAGAAATGCAAATTGTTATTATAATGATAAATTCTTTATATGAGCTCATATGTTTTGCCTTAGAGGCACAGTCTCACCCTGAGTTGCGTAGTTATGCACGTAAATCTTCAAACATTATGATGAAAACATACCTCTGAGGGCCTGATCCTTCCTTCTGCTCTGTCACTTCGTGCATAGAAATCCCCTTGACTTCAGGCAGGTCCCATACATGGGACAATTGCAGTATTCAATGTGTTTAGGAAAAGAAAAGACCATTGTGTGCCTTCGGGCTTTGCACTGAGACACATAACTTTTTGTCTCACTCCATAAAACTGCTGCTGCTGCCAGTATTTAGGACTATCTTATTAATGAAATGATTGAGCAGATGACAAAACTTGGATCTGAATTTTGACTCTCCCAAAACTTAGGTTTTCAAAGGTTTATTTAACCTGTTAGAGAACAAGGGAAGTAAGTAAAAGCCCAGCTCAGCTGCAATTGCTGCTGTCACTATCAGGTATAGGATCCCATCGGCATGGCTGAATGCCATTCCTGATGCACAGGTTGCACCTGTTTGGCCCATTGCCCTGTGTGCTTTTGCAAGTGAATGAGGAATACAGGTTTTCAGGCACTTGCTGCACAAGTTGCCAAAGGGCAGCAGGGAGCAAGGCCACAGCTGCTCATGCTTGGCAGACCCGTGTCCCCCTCTCAAAGAGAGCTCTCTGCTTTTCCCTCCCCTTTGCACAAGCTTGGAGCACCACGCTGCCCATCCCCTGCCTGTGAGGGCATTTGACCATTCTGGTCAACATCCTTGTCCAAAGCACTGATCCAACACAGGGGTTATGAAAAAGCTGAGAAGCAGGTTCTTGGGAGAAGTGGTCACCCGTCTTCCATCGCAACATACCTCTGTGCTTTCCTTGCCATGTCTCTGGCATGCAGACACATCTACTCACACCTTTAAAGGACTGGGTCAGAAAAATATTGTGAGGTTTGTTTGTGTCACCCATGGGCTTATCTGAATGCAGAACACAGTGCCAGAAACACCAGCTGCAAAGGAGGTCTCCTACCCAACCTCACACCGAAAGTAGGACTATCATCAGACACCAGATCAGACCAGACATGGCTTTTTCTAGTTTAAGTTTGAAAACATCCTTGGATGGCCACTACACCTCTGTCTCAGTGCTTCACTGTGCTCCTGGAGAAGAAGTTCCTCCTCTTGGCCAACCTGAACTGCCAGTGGCACAACTAGGTTCTCACTATAGTGTCTGAAAATACTGAGAAGAATTTTGCACCATCTATGTAGCTACCCTTCAGCTAATCACCTCTTAAACAGCTCTTCAGCAGATTAAACTAATCTCAAATTAAACTCCTGTCATAATCCAAAATGTGACGTTTTCAGCATGAGGTTTTGTTTCCTGGCTGTTTGCAGCGGGTATTGTACAGGAGAGACTGCAACTCTTGCATCCCCCTGAATATGAACCAAAATCAAGGATGCTACCTATTCAAAGTCCCATACTATTTGTTGTGTAGTCTCAAAAGATTTCTACTGAATGCATTTCCAGGAGTGAAAGGTATGATATAGATTTTGTACAATTCCATTCCCCTGACATGGAAACCTTCAGAAGTTCTCAGTCTGAGAATCTGTCTGCAACACAATGTATACCTAGAATTATCACAAAAGAGAATAAATACCTTTTATGTTTAATATATCCAGAATTTATAATCTCCTAAATTTTACACTTGTCTCTTTTCTTCCTCCAAATATTGTGGGCCCTGACACAGGTTGGATGCACCATTCAATACATTCACTTTTACCATTCACATCATCAATTCCTCCTACCAAAGATAACTGAAGACTAATATTGCCATAAACCCCAGGAAGCCATGCTGACTTCTGATGGGCTTCTTCTATTTTCCACTACCACAAGAGAAAAAGATGTTACTGACACCTGTCTATCTGAAGACAGCAAAAGTTGGAGGAAGGCTGTGGGGAAAACTGAGATACTAAGCTTTCCAGCTGTCCTTACTTTTACTGTAAAGCATTAGTTTGTACCCAGAGCTCTGCATGGGGACATACATTACTCAGAAGACAAACCTTGTGAGCAAATGTCAGTATGAGCAACAAGCACACATAAAATCCTACAGGGCTAGGCTCTGCCCACCAATACGTGCCACGGGCTGCTGTTGTCCTCTATCTTCTCACACCATGCAGTGAACTTCCCACCAGCAACTGCAGCTTTGCTGGAGCAGTCTGTAATCTCACTGTGTTTGCACAACACCTGAAGATCTGATCTGTGGGAGAGATTTTACAACTTAAATCTGCAAAGTGTTAATTCCTGCAAATTGTGGTATATTTCAGGTCTTGCTGCTGCTCTCCTTGTCACTCCTCATTCTCCTTTCTGAGATGCCATTGCAGTCTGTGCCAGACAATACACATATAGGGGTCAGATCTGTCCGTGGTCATCATTTGATGTGACACTCAATACGTCTACAAGCACAAAGTGCTTCCTCGCTCAAATCTGATCAAACTTTCAGGCTGCCTCCGGAGTAAATCAAGGTCTTGCCCACCATCGGCTCAGTAGCTGGCTGTCAAGTGTGTGTAACAGCAATGCCCCTTGGTCCCAGCAATGTCTTCACTGTGGCAGAAGTCAGTCCTTCACACGAGAGAGATGCAGTCTCGGCTGAGCACGGCAGTGCTGTGCTAGCAGGACCAGCCATTGCTTTCCCACTTGCTGGCTGCACACACAGAATCAGTCTGTCACTTCCACGTCTCCCTTTCCCACATTGGTCCCACAGAACAGGCTGACCTCTGCTTTTCAAGATAATGCTCAAGAGCATGCAAGAGCTCTTCTCACTCTTCCTGACTCAGAGAATTTTGAAATTGTCTTTTTTGAGAGCAAGATGAGAAGTTGACTAAAATACAAAGCTTTTAAAAACTCTGCTATACCATCTTATATTGCCTACAGAATCCATATATTATTACCCATAACAATGCTAGAGCTAAATCTTATTATCTGGCTCACCTCTGGTAGATGTTGAGCTCATACAGAGGATGATGGTGCTCAAACACTTTGATGTATCAAGTACATTTAACAGCATGCTTATGAGAGCACTGACTTTTTCAATTTTTTTTTTTAATATCTCAAATCTGTAACTAAGAAAGATTGTAAAAGCCTCAGATGCAAAACTAGTGCTGTAATGTCAGAGTTATGTGCTTCGCCTCATGGCATGTGAGGTTTTGAACTCATTTTGAAGATACTGGGACTACTAAGCCTAAAAAAGGCAATTCAGAGAACAAATCCATAAGCATTTCTGCAGTTGAGCTGCAAAGCAAAGCTTTCCAGTCACTTCACAAGAATTTTGGTCTCTTCATCTCCTTTAGTTTAACCACTGCAATGAGTTATTTTAGTTCATTGCTCTGACTCAAAAGCATGCAACATCACATTTGCAGCACTGAGGGGCAAGAAACTCCATTCAAATGCCTAGAAAATGTGTGATAAAAAGATGATAGAAATGTATCCTGGAAACATCATTTTTTCTAATGGTCTTTGTTGGATGATGGGGGCAGTTGGCAGCTTTTTTTTTTTTTTTCCTCTGTGCAATGGTCAACAAACTGAAAGGGAGCAAGTGGCTGCTGCCCCAGGAGAGCTAGAGGTACCCCCCAAGATTTCCCCATGCACATATCCTGCACCCCACTGCCCACAGAGGATCTCCACCTCACAGAGGCCCACAGCTCAGCACATCCCTATTTGGATTTTACTCTCTGCAATCCTGGGTAAATCACTGAATCGTCCTCTGAGTCACTTTTTCATCCGTAAAGTGGAGGTACTATTTGCTAACCACCATGAGCTGTCATGAGGCTTAATTTCTTAAGCGCCAAGTCCCTGAATAGACTTGGGGGGAAGGAAAGCAGATGAGAAATGCGAGGCATTACCTTGAGGTTTCCTCCAGCTGCTGTGATGGTGATGGCCAGGGAGCTCATTCTTCTCCCATTGGGCAGCTCTTGCCACCTGGCCAAAGCTGAAGGAGCCTGGGGCTTGGCTCCAGCTCCTCCCAAATTCAGGGGTCCACAAGAGCCAGGAGACCCATCATTCAGCAGGACCAGGGACCAACCATCAGGTTGCTGCTGCTGCTGCAAGATGTAGGAGACACTGACAGCTGTGGGGCAGCCTCCCCACCCCTTGTTCCTCCATGTTAGCAAGGGCCCTGCTTGGAGAGAAAGCAAGGAGGGGAAACATCAGGAAGATGTTTCCTGCCAACAAATGCTTTTCCAGTGCCCTCTTCTGGAAAACATTTTTGGCCGAAGCAACTGTTTCAGGTAAGATAGTTTGAGACTGGTGGTGACTTGTGAGGAGTTGCAGGAGCATCCTCTGGCTCTTCATACACAGGATCTGCTCTGCTCCTGTCACTGGGAGACCTGTGCAGCTCCTCGTGACCTTCAGAGCAGCTTGGCCAGACACTCAGGGCAGCAAAGGACATGCCTCCTTTCTCTCACCTGATATGCCTGTAAACCGTCCCTCAAGGATCGTCCTGAGACAAAAACTGATAGGGGGATAAAATATTTTGGTAATCCCATCCTTTTGAGGATCTGATATAATATTGCTATTAAGTACCTGCAATCAGTTCATCAGGTAATTGCACCCCATGGTTGTTCTTGTTACCTCTTTCCCTTGGAGCAGTCCAGCCTCTGCCCTCCAGCCTCAGGTAAGCTCCATGTTGTCTCACATCTGAGCAGTGCCTATCCACTGATCACTGCCCTCCAACCCCAGCCAGAGGTTAGAAAGTGAAGAGGGAACAACATTTTTCTTCTTGGCCAGTCTTTGCGAACGAAGATCCGGGGAAGGTCTTTCCACCTTCCAGCCTGCGCATTGGATTTTTTGGGTGAGACACAGTGTGTGTGGAACTGAGCCCACCCTTTAATCCTAAGGTTCGTCTGCCGGGGCCAAGCGAGCTTGGACGGTGGCAGCGAGGTCCTCAGGACGTAGATGGATTGCCTTACAGGGCTAATGAGCTCCATCTGCCCGGGGAGTGGCCCCGTCTGGGAATCGAACCCGGGCGTCGGCGGAGACAGTGCCGCGTCCTTAACCACTAGACCACCAGGGGCTCCCAAGGGAACAACATATGGTACCAGGGAAGTGGTGGAGTGCTGGGACCAGGTGATGGCCATCGTCCCTATCTGGACCACCCCTTGCTTTTGTGCCAACTCAGTGAGCACCTGGCTCCTGCAGTGGTGGCATAACCCTTCACTTCCCTCTCTGGCTGATTTTCCAACACCTAAATTACATCTGCTGCCCATGGAGCCAAATCTAGAGGCTTGTGAGCCCCATTATTTGCCCTGTTAACTGGCAGGGGAAGTGGTGTGAAATTCCTCTGGATTTTTAATGAGTTACCTTAGCACAGGCAATGCTTGTGCAGTGACAGCAATAGCTGTTGAGGGCAGGCAGTGTCCTAAGGACCAGCTGATGTGGATGCTGCACGCTGGGATAGTTTTCCCCAATGACTGCTTGCTGTTTAAAAAACTTTTTGTAATTCATGTGTGGCCACACACACCAAATATACGTTTTTAAAAAATTTTTTAGGAGGTTTTGTTCTTTCTTTCATTAAATTTAACCACAACTAGTGGCTCCGTCCCCTGGCATTTCTTTTGGCTGTGTCCCAACTTGCCTTTTGTTTATTATCTGCTTGATCTTGGTGTTTTCCTTTATTTTAATTCTTCAAGGGATTCTTGTACACCCCCTGCCACACCCACCTCCCCCCAGTCCAGCTCCAGCAGCTGAGGCCTGTGCGGTGGACAAGGACATCCCATTGATCTGCTTCTGCCTGAAATGCAGTGGGTTTTCCAGCTGAGCTCAGGGGTAGAGGTGGGAGAATAGGACTTCTGAGGCTGGTGAGCACAGCCTTTTTGGTACCTCCACAAGAGCATCTCGCACTCCACAGCAGCCAGCATTTCCCATCGCTTTTCTCTGTGCAGGACTGAGGGTTTTCCCCACGTTGCATGCTCACCCACCAGCTCTGCAGAAAGGCAGGGGCTGGCTAGATGTCTCTGCCATTAAAATAGCCACCAGTGACTTGGAGATGGGGAGCAGGAGCACCCTGAGCTCTGTCCTGCAGCAGGGGCTGCAGAAAGGTTCCCTGCCTCACTTACAAATGCCCCAGGGATGGCGGGGTGCTTTTCAGCATGGCAAGGGCAGTCCCATCCTTCAGAGCTCCCACGACAGGGCAAAGACTCAGTCCACAGGGGGTTGCTTCCACCGTGGGATAAAGCTTGAACTTTCTAAAGAGAGGGGAAGAGCGGCCGAAAGTGCCTGTCCCAGCAAGGGCAGAAAGTGCGGTCATTCCAGGGCTAAACCAGAATCGGATTAAAAGGATCGTGGAACTTAACACCTGTTTACAGCTTCCACCAAAGCGCATTTTAAAAACAAACCAGCAGTAAAAAATAACATTTCCCTACAGTGGAAACAGCTCTCAGTGTCAGAGCAAAAGCAGAGGGGAAAACAAAGAAGTGGTCGGTGTTAAAGGAAGTGTTTTGGATAACAACCTCGCTGTGCAGGGATGGAGGCAGGGGCAGCAGCCAGTGCCGACAGGGGCTGCGAGAGCCGAACAAACAGGATGGCTCTGAGGGGGACAAACGTTTCCGGAGTGTCACCCCCGCGACACTCTGGGTGTGACGCTCGAGGTCCCCTGATTCAGCGGTGCCTTCTTCCAGCATCTGCTGAAAGCATCGCTCGCGGCCGCTTTTCCACGCTAAGGCAGCGGTCCCGAGCCGGGGGTACCGAGCCGTGCACCTGCTGGCGGCGGGTAGGGCTGGAGGGGTCGCGCACATCACTCCGCCAGTGGATCCCACACTGAGCGGGCCCACGGGGAAGCGGGACGCGGGGGCCGGGGCCGGGGGGGCCGCGCAGTGCCCCGGCACCCTGAGGGCACGGCAGGGCCGGGCGGGGCGGGGCGGGGCGGGGCGGGCGGGGGGCGGGCTGCGCATGTTCGGCCGCACGTCACAATAGCGGCGGTGGGAGCGCGCCCGGTCCCAGCCGATCGCGGCTGGTTTGAGCTGGTGCGTTGCCACAGCGACGCCGCTGCGCTATAAATACGAGCGCGGCGGCCGTGGCGAAGCTTTGTCAGCCGCGGCGCCCCGCTCCTCCTCAGCCGGCCCCGCTCCTCCTCAGCCGGCCCGGCGCTCCCGCCCGGCTCCGCGCACCGCACCCGGCTCGCAGGAGGAGCAGGAGGCGGCTCGGAGCGAGGGGATCGCCCGCCGCCGAGGCCTGACAGCAGCTCTGCCAGCGTTGCCCGAGGTGAGGCGGGCGACGGGAGGTGCGGGGCTGTGCCGGGAGCGGGAAGTGGGACGTGCCGGGCTGTGCCGGGAGCGGAGCGGGCAGCGGGATGTGCCGGGAGCGGAGCGGGCGGAGGAAGTGGCCGGCGCAGAGCCACGTGTCTGCGGGGCCGCTGCCAAAGCGGCGCGGCCCGGGCCGGGCGCCGGGCACGGGGAATCCCCAGGGCCGCCGGGAGGCTCCGGGCGGCTGCGAACGGGCCAGGCGGGCTCGCCCGCTCGCCTGGGGAGTGTTGGCGGCGCGTCCCGAGAGCGGGAGAAGGGACAGCCCCGCCGTGGCCGCCGGGCTGTTTCCGGGGTGGGGAGAGGCAGGTGCGTGGCAGGAACAGGGCAGGAACAGGGCTCGGGGCGCCCGGGCTCGCCCTTAGGCCGGGCGGCGCCGGGGCGCTGCCCCTCCTGCACACTCGCCGGGACCTGGCCTGGGGCGGGAGGAAATCATGGAATGGTTTGGGTTGGAAGGGGACCTGGAAGATCATCCAGTTTCAACCCATTGCCGTTGGCAGGGACACCTTCCAGTAGAGGAGGCTGAGGTGGGTGGGCTATGGTAAAGGTGCCCCCCGGGGCAGAGAAACCGCAGTGTCAAACCAGGGCACCCTGGCCCGGACGGGTGCCGGCTCCGCACAGCGACCATATGGCTGCGCCGGGAGAAAGGCCGTCAGCGAGCCCCTTCGGTGCCCGCAGCGCTCTGCAGGGCCGGGAGTGCCTCGGGCACCTTTTCTAGACGCAGCTTGGCTATTTGAGTACAGAGCCTGCAGGCATGACTCAGCTCTGTCTAAATACAGCTGCTGAATAAGGGAATGTTCTGGAGAACAAATTCTAAATGAGCACAAATTGCCTTTCTTCTGGGGAGCTGCAGACACTTTGCACTCAGTCCAAATAGAAACATACTTTGGGAGGCTACAGTTTGCACCTACATGATCATGTTCTGCCTATATTCAGTGTAATTACACTGTAGTTAAAATTGTGCGATGAGGTGGAGATGGAAAGCTTGCAAGAACTTCTTAACTAAGTCCGCTGTGGCCAGTAAAAGTAATTTCCCTTTTAGATGTTAATAGGAAAAGTGCTTTTCATACAGTGCTTTGCAGAGGGAAGATTACACTAAATTCATCCTGATGGTCTTCACTTCCCTTAAACACAACTTAGAAGTCCCTGAACTGCTTTCTGCGAAGCTGCAAGTCCTATATGATAAGATGCATCTTCTCCTTAATAACAAGCACTTCCTGAGAAATGTTTAATTTACTGTTTCTTAGGGTCCCATAGAGGCTTTTAAGAGAAGACTTTAATCCAGCTTGTGGGAGAATTATCACTGCACGTGAATGACAGTGGGGGAGAATGAGGCTCAGTGGATTGTTGGATTTATTAAAGTCAAAGCTTAATCTAGCTTGAACCTTAAATTTGATTTATCTCTAAGTGAGAAATGATCAAAAGATGCAAAGAAGTTCTTGACACTGGGAGTTCAGGTGCCATATGTTTCTGAAGGTTGAAATGAAGTATGATTGCTCATCTTTCAAAGTTATCACTAAATAAAATTCAATGAATTTTCTCATACACAGTGTATAGAATGAATGTTATATAGATTATATGTTATATAGAATTAACTTTGTTAATCTGTAACAGCTGTAAAATGTTATTTTTCAATGGTTTATAGCCAGACTTTTTGAAAATAGAGTGAACAGTGATGTAACTAAAGATTAGTGAATAGTTTGGAGTTTGCATAATTTTCAGTTGTAATCTGTATGACTAGTTTGAGTGTAAAAAATGCTGAGACAAGGAAGAGGGTTGGATCCCGTTACATGAAACCATATCTTCCCTATGAGTCACTTGCAATGCTGAGATCTTTAAAAGGTAGTACATGCTCCGCTTAACAGCTTAATGGAGTAGGCTGTCATTCTCTATTTGGGCTACCCAGTAAAAGGATGGCACAGACACTTTGCCACAGACTTACTTCATAGGTGGTGGATGGCAGAGGAATGTGCTTTTGCTCTTTAGTTCTGGTTCTCAAGGGACTTTCTGCTTGGGAGGTAGATTTCTGTTAGCAATGAAGGCTTGTAATGGACTCCTGTAAAATCCTGTTCTCAAGTGCTAATTGGGATCACTGCTAAGACTTTGTCTGCAGGTCAGAGTTAGGAACCAGTCTCCTAGCGTGTATTGTATCTGCCACTCCTGGCAGCTGAGATTTTCATGGAGTTTGGAGGTCATGAGTAGAACAGGGAAGCTCTAACCACCAACAGAACAACTTCAGTGAAAACCCATATCTCATGTCTGGTTTATGCATAGTCTGAACTGTAGTGAAAATTCAGATACTTACCTGGCTCGGACCTAGTTGTTAATACTCAGAAGTCAGTAACGTTCTGGGATTCTATATGTAGAAAGAAGTAAGCTCTGTCTCTCAAAACTGGTAAGCTAAAACAGTGCTTAAAAAAAAAAAGTTCAAAAAAAACTATGTAGACACTAGCCATAATATTGATGTGGGGATGAAGAAAAAGATAAAAGTGTCCAGGGAGCTAGACTAATAATATCTGACAGTATTTATTTGATTGTTTTTTTCTTTGAGTAGGTTGAGTACATCGTACAGGTGCTGAACATAGGAGAACTTGCTTTCAGCTAGAAAGAGTATTTTGGCATGCCTCCTTGGTTGTAATTACATCTGTTCTGTCATTATGCAAGTTTCCAATCTATGCAGCTCTTTGTGATAACTGTAGGAATTGTATAATTGTAAATGATATGAGCACAATGTAGTTGTCATATAGTGACTATATGAATCCAAATGAAGTAGTGAATGTAAACCATATGAATTTAAATGAAGTGACTAATGTTGGGTGCTTTTTTTCTCACCAGTTCATACTTTAATCCCTTTACATAAATCTGAAATCTTGGAAATCATGAGTAACTTCAGCAAAGAAGAATTTGACCTGACCTTTCTTGATGAAGGCTTTACTGCCAAGGACATCCTTGACCAAAAGATAAATGAAGTGTCATCTTCTGTAAGTATGATGGGAAAACCACTACATTTCATGATGCTACAAACTTATAAAATGATGGAACAAGTTGTCTTTGCAAATGATCTGCAAGGCAGCTTTCTCAAATGCTGACCTCTAGGCTTATCCTGTTATCTGTTGTTTGTAATGCTGAGATGTGTGTTTGCTCTAGGATGATAAAGATGCCTTTTATGTTGCTGACCTTGGGGATATTGTGAAGAAGCACATGCGATGGCATAAGGCTCTTCCTCGGGTAACCCCCTTCTATGCCGTAAAATGTAACGACAGCAAAGCTGTTGTGAAGACACTTGCTGTGCTTGGTGCAGGATTTGATTGTGCCAGTAAGGTAAGATCTTGACTATGTCCTGGTCTGTAATGTTAGTAGATGTTCAGCTTTATAAAATGTGCTTATATAAAATTAGGCATAACCAAGTGATGCAGCTGTTATTGTTCTGATTACTTTAATCATCCATCTAGAAATATGTTTTACAAGTATAATCTCTTCTTTCTTCAGACGGAAATACAGCTTGTACAGAGCATTGGTGTACCATCTGAGAGAATAATATATGCAAATCCCTGCAAACAAGTATCTCAAATCAAACATGCTGCCAGCAGTGGTGTACAGATGATGACATTTGATAGTGAAGTAGAACTAATGAAAGTTGCAAGGGCCCATCCAAAAGCCAAGTAAGTCACTCTAATTGTTCTATAATTCTTCCTTGGGTTCCCAAGTTACAGAAAGATTGCTCTTACCTGAAACTTGTTCCTTATTAGATATAAAGATAGGCTGCAAAATTGTGAGAAAATGAGCATACTTCTAACTAGTGAGATCTAAATCCTGTATAGTTTACTGGCACATTAGGAAGAGATAGGCAGGGAAGCTTGTATCTTTAAGCTCAGTCTCATTCTGAGCTCATAGTTGCCTAATAATGTCTGTTCTACTGAAACTTAACTCCTCATTTTGTCTTATTTCTAGGTTAGTCTTGCGCATTACAACTGATGACTCCAAAGCAGTTTGTCGTCTGAGTGTTAAATTTGGAGCTACACTTAAGACTAGCAGGCTTCTCCTGGAGCGTGCAAAAGAACTTGAGCTTGCCATTGTTGGAGTTAGGTGAGTTGATAATGTCAAAATAGTCATATTAAATAAGTTTTCTTTGAGTAGTCTATGTAAGGACAGAGATGCCTTTACATGTGGTGACATGAGTTTATTCAAGACTTCCTGACTAATTTGCCAAGTAGCAACTGATATTTTATATCTTTTCACAGTTTCCATGTTGGAAGCGGATGTACAGACCCAGAGACCTTTGTTCAAGCCATTTCTGATGCCCGCTGTGTGTTTGATATGGGAGTAAGTCTAATTCTACTTTCTCTGGAACTACTGTTCAACTGTTGTGTTAATCAAGTGTGAATATGTTATAGGGTTAAAAAACCTGACTAAGTCAATGATTTCGTGTTGGAATTTTTGAGGGCATGATGGCTTACTTTGACCAGTTTGGCAAAACTCATCTACAGATGCACTATTACAGTGACTATTACTTGAATATGATGAGTTATCTGTGCTCCAAATATTAGTGAAATGACTTCACATTACCTTTTAAGCTAAAATGATAAATTAACAACTGATTTCTTGACCATGTTGCCATTAATCTCATTTTAGGCTGAACTTGGCTTCAGTATGTACCTGCTTGATATTGGTGGTGGCTTCCCTGGCTCTGAAGATGTCAAGCTTAAATTTGAAGAGGTACAGCATTTCTAAAAACTTCTCAGGTTGTGGAGTCTTTTTGAATGTTGATCTGGATTAAACAAAATCTTGCTTTTTCTGTTTGTATGCAGACACATTTGCAAGAATGTGTCTGCTTGGTCAGAAATGTAATTTAGAGGAAAAGAGAAATTAATCTGAAAACTAAAAATTAGATTAACTCCTTAGATACTTAGCTAAATGACTGCATAAACATGCAGAGATCTCAAACTTGGAAAGCAGGGTTTAATTGCAGGCTTAATTCTTACTGGCATAAACTTCTTCCACTTGATACTGTACTTCAAACTGTCTGGATTGGCACTGCTTCCAGACAGTATGAAAAGGTAGTCCTGAACCCACACTGCCCTTATGGGTGACAGCAGATTGGATCAGTGTCTGATTTGATTTAGAACTAGCTTTTGGATAATTTTTAAATTGATCTCCAGTGTTCTCCAGTCTGCTTTCATTCAAAAATAGCTCTGTTTTCAGAAGAGACAAGGAGTCTGGGTAGTTGTAGGACTTCCACTTAAAGCAGTGTTGTCAGAGCACCTGCCCCTCTAACCCCAGGCAGTGTTAAATGTTGTTACATATTAACACAAGGAGACAGGGAGTTATACAGAATGAGTTTGCTGCTAATAGTGTGGGCTAACATTGTTGCACTTGTGATACTTCGTAAGGAAGTCCGGCTTCTCATAGTGCAGTATTGCCATCAGGTGCAAATATTGTTGTCTTTGGGCTCCATGGCAATATATGGCCGTGCTGCGGTTGGAGGCAGCTTAATGGTAACTTCAGAACTTGAAATAACTGTTGATAAAGGCCACTGAATTTCAAATCCTGTGAAATGACTTTTTAGGATGCAGTAAGATGGAGAATTAGCAGAACTACAAGTGGACTAGAAATCAAATTTTGAAGACTGGGAACTTCCAGGGCATTAGTGTTGGTTTAATGAGTCTAGGAATGGTGATTTTCTTTAGACTCAAACATAAGTTGTTTTGTCACTTAAATATTTAACACCAATTGATCTCTGCTTTTGTTGCTTTGTGTAAATTTAATTGCAAACAAAACTTTGCATGGGAAAATAAAGCAAAAGTAATCAATAGAGGTTATAACAGGTGTTAACAGATGCTACATGTTTGACCAGTACATCATTGTCTATCTAAGAGTCTGAGTTCATTTCAGGCTTCTAAAACAGCATCTGAGTAACTGCTGAAATTCTAATATTGGCATCTGATTCTTCCCTAGATCACAAGTGTAATCAACCCAGCACTGGATAAATACTTCCCTTCAGATTCTGGAATAAATATTATTGCAGAGCCAGGAAGATACTATGTTGCATCAGCATTCACATTGGCAGTCAACATCATTGCAAAGAAAATTGTATTAAAGGAGCAAACAGGTTCTGATGGTATGTAATTCTAGACCTAGTCTTAGTTCTAGCTGACTATATGTTTCTGTCCAAGCATTCTCTTAATGGTGTCTGAACTTTTTACAGATGAAGATGATGCAAATGACAAAACTCTTATGTACTATGTGAACGATGGAGTCTATGGATCGTTCAACTGCATCTTGTATGATCATGCACATGTTAAACCAGTTCTGCAAAAGGTATGCCCATTCAGAAGTACCACATACTAGCTGTGTATCATGGATGCAGGAGAATCCTTGTCACAGCAGTCATTCTCAATTCACTGCTCCCTTCATGTTGTCAGAGTTTGGTATTTAACTTACGAAGCATGCAGTAGCATTAACTCAAAGCTGAGGGTGAAGAAAGATTTGCAAACAGCTCTTCCTTCTCTTCTCTACGAGGTGGAATACTGTACTAATCATGATACTACTTCTGGGGAATACTGTACTAATCATGATACTACTTCTGGAAGCACTGTTTTGATAGTCAAATAATTCAACTCCACTCTTTCCTTCAGCGGCCTAAGCCAGATGACAGCTGCTACTCCTGCAGCATATGGGGACCAACCTGTGACGGCTTAGATCGTATTGTTGAGCGCTTCAATATGCCAGAGTTGCAAGTTGGTGACTGGATCCTGTTTGAAAACATGGGTGCCTATACTGTTGCAGCAGCTTCTACTTTCAATGGATTCCAGAGGCCAACAATACACTATGTGATGTCAAGACCTGCATGGTTAGTAACTTAAGTATCGTGATCCAGCAGTGCTTTTGATACAGATGACTGTAGTGAGTAGTCCATGTCAACTGGCTACCTGTCAACAAGCAGAGCCATAGTTCTGGTGCCATAGCTCTTTGGTGCCAAAACCTGCTGCTGTGGAAGAAGGCAGTGCCTTTGAAGGTTTTTGCTGTGTGGTTAGAGCGATGCTGACACTGTTAATTTACTCTTTTCTCTGATGTACACACTTCCAGAAGAAGTGCCTTTAAAGGGGTAATGTTAGAAGTTTTCATTAATCTGGGCTTCTATCTAGTGCACAACGTACAGAATCATTATGGATTCTTTACAGTTAGCTTCTGTGACCAGTCAGTCACAGCTCTAATAACATGCTGTCTTGATAAGTTGGTAAGTTTAACTTGCTAAATCCTGACTGCAGGACACTTAAAAGTGCTGCTTCACAGCAAATAAACAAATAAACTGTCTGTTTATTTGAGAGCTGTTCCTTGGCTTAGGTTGAGCTCTGGCTCTTTGCTCAGTGTAGGGTGCTAGATCTCCACAGGAAGTTACTAAACAGGTAACCAAAGAAAGCAGGAACACCTCTTAAGTGCAGGAATACTTTGAAACTGCTCCTTAAACAGTATTTTAAAGTAACTTGGGTGCTCTTCTTTGCAAGACAGGTTAATGGATTGTACCTTCTATAAAAGTGAGGTTTCCTGTAAGAGGAAGCCCTTACTTCTGTATTGAGATCTGCCTGCTAAACTGGCAGAGGGCATTTGGACAGCAGTGTTACTCTAAAGCATGATTAGCTCTGTTCTTGGGTTACTTTCAGATTCATTGGAAGTCCTTAAGTTCAGGGGAATTCCTGCCATGAAAGTAAGAGGAAGCTTCCTCCACTCTTTTGCTAGCCTTGCCTCTATAAGCAAGGCTTGTATTGTTGCTTTCCCTTAGTGAAATCTCCTGCCAGTTGAAGCATTTTTTTAAAACCAAATTAAGCTTTTAGATTTCCTATAAGACTCCAGAATTGAACTAAAAATTGCTCTGCAGGGGTATAATTAGCTTTTTCTCTGTAGCAGTAGGTTTCTGTTAAAATTTAATACTCGGTCTCAGGCATGCTGAGCTTAATTGTGCAGACATAACTGTCATCCAAGGCCACAGCTCTCTTTCAGCCCTATGTGACTGCCTGTGTTTTTTGGCAAGAGAATTTTGTGATATAAACTGGCCCTTAACCGAGGGAGATGCATCAATGAGATTATGGTGCAGATCTTTCTAGGCCAGGTGAAAGTCTTTTGGACTGTTATACATGTTATAAAGATGTACAACTAAATTTGTGGCTAGAAATTGGGAAGGATAAAGGACAAGATAGTTACATATGTTTAAGTAAAAGCTAGTAGTACATGAGAAGCCATGTAGTAGCACAACTCTTTGCCGTGTGTATTTAAGATAACTAGAACTGTAAGATGACACCAAGCTGAGAGGTGCTTTTGACACACCTGAAGGTTGGGATACCATCCAGAGGGACCTAGACAGGCTTGAGAACTGGGTGGACCAAGTGCAAGGTGCTGCTTCTGGGGGGGGACAACCCCCAGCATCGATCCAGGCTGGGGGATGAACAGATCGAGAGCAGCCCTGATGAGAAAGACCTGGGGATGCTGGTGGATGAGAGGCTGGACATGACCCTCCAATGTGCACTTGCAGCCCAGAAAGCCAGATATGTCCTGGGCTGTATCAAAAGCAGCATGGGCAGCAGGTCGAGGGAGGGGATTCTGTCCCTCTGCCCTGGTGAGATCCCACCTGGAGTTCTGCATCCAGCTCTGGGGTCTCCAGCACAGGAAGGACAAGGAACTGTAGGAGCAAGTCCAGAGGAGGGTCACCAGGTTGATCAGAGGGATGGAGCACCTCTCATATGAGGAAAGGCTGAGGACTGGGATTTTTCAGCCTGGGAAAGAGAAGGCTTAAGGGTGACCTAATTTTTGTCTTCTAGTACCTGAAGGGAACTTACAGGAAAAATGGGGCAAGGCTATTGATAGGAACATGTAGTGACAAGACAAGAGGGAATGGCTTCAAACTGAAAGAGAGTAGGTTTAGATTAGATATTAGGAAAAACTTCTTTACTGTGAAGGTGGTAAGGCACTGGAGCAGGTTGTCCAGGGAAGTTGTGGATGCCCCATCTCTGGAGGTGGTCAAGGCCAGGTTGGATGGTGCTCTGAGCAGCTTGGTCTAATTGAAGGTATCCCTGCCCATGGCAGGGCATTGGAACTAGATCTTCAAGGTCCCCTTCCAACCCAAACCATTCTATGGATCTATGAGCTAAGTCCAAAAACTCAGTCAATTGAGGTTCGTCTGATCTTGTCTTCTAGTACAACACCCATCTGAGTATGGAAGGAGTTGGATAGTTCTCACTGGTCAGCTCCTGGTCTGTCATCCATACTTCTGCCTGATTCAAGTTATCCAGGAACGTGAGGGTGTGGGATAAGGGATAGTCAAGTTTACAGGGATTTTCAAGTCAGAAATTTTGAATTATTGAGAACTAAGTCAGTAAAATTGTATAGAATGAGTTATACAGATCTAGCTACAGGTATAAAAATGCGTCTTTTCAGAACTAGTGAAACCAGCTTGGTACTGACATTTACCCTAAAGCCTAGGCAGCCACAAGTGACCTGCATGGATTCTGCTTGTATTATTTTCATTTTTCCCTCTATGGTAATTATGTCTGAATTGTAGGTGATGAAGAAAAAATTCATTTCATACTCCATGGCAGTTAAAAAAAAAAAAGGTACCTTGCTTACCTCTTTAAGCAGATTATAGTGAAACGCATTTTGACTTGCTCTTCTTTTTTTCTTTCTAGGCAACTAATGCAGCAGATCAAGGAGCAAGGGTTCCTAGCTGAAGTGGAGGAGCAGGATGTTGCAAGTCTGCCACTCTCTTGTGCCTGGGAAAGCGGAATTGAATATCCAGCAACTTGTGCTTCAGCTAGTATTAATGTATAGGTAATATTTAGTAATTAACTGCAAGGTTAGTCATTGAATTTAGGGCATTTGGGGGACCATTAACTTAATTCTTGCTAGGATTTTTAAGTGATTTTTTTAAAGTTTAGGTTTGGCATAAATGCAACAAAAAATGACTAGGAGATGGGTCACAATTATCTGTGTTCCTATGGAAACTATTTGAATATTGTTTTATATGGATTTTTATTCACTTTTCATGTATGCTACTAAAGACTGACCCTCAACTGTCAAACAAGTATTTGTAGCTTGTGTATGGCAGAACGGGCTAAGCTTAGTGCTTTGTGACCTACCTGTTTTAAAATAAAGTATATTGAAATAACTGGTCCTGTGTTTGGTTAATCTGTGAAAAATTAATGTGTCATGGATGGCTCTTATACCATGTATGAAGGCAGACCAGATGCTGTGATCTCAGAACTTCTTAATAAGTGAGTACACATTTGCCCCTACCATTGCCCTCCCAACTTTCTCAGAAGTGAAGGAAACCCTCAGTGGACAGGAAACTAAACTGTCTTTTTTCATAAATGATTAGAAAAAGGTTGACTGTTGACAAATTGGATACTGTGTGAATGCTTGTGGATTTGCATTCGTTTTTCACTACTGAACATGGACTTAACACAGTTGCATATTGCAAGTTCAGTGCAGTGCTGGTTTTGTGCAAGTTAGTCTATATGTGCTGTGGCCAGGACTGATGCCTGTTTAAACACATCTCATCATTAATGAGAGAATACAGAATAAGGCTCCATCCATGACTGTGACTGACAAGCTGCTTGTTATGTGTGCAAGAACTAAAATAAGTTATGGGAAAACTTAAGAAACTGAAACTCTGTGGCTGACTAGCTCTCTGACCCATATTGCTGAGGGCTTTAGTATAAAATAGATAAGAAATGGAACTTGACATCTTTGGTACGTGCAATACAATTAGAAGCTCCTATTTATTGTTATGAAAATACATGCTGCCCTTCTGACTTTGGATTAAATGCAGTAGATGACACTAAGTAGTAAATACTGGGAGCTAATACAGGGTGTGGTGATGATAAAATAGTGAGTGCTTATTTAAGTAGAGCATTCTGACTTCTGCTTAACCTGATGCTAGTCTGCTGTCACTTGTTGCACTAAAACTGGAAAATGTTCTGGACAGATTCACTGGCCCTGGAGCTGGATCTGATCCATTTGCCAGAAGGTCCTGGACTGCAGGCATGGCATAGCAAATGTATAAAGAAGAAAACCTTAATGTGTAAATATGTAAAGCTTAAGCTAACTTAGACTAAGTGTTAAAATTTAAAGGGTTGTCCAAAGATGGGCATTGCTGATAGAAACAGTGGCTCTAGCAAGATGCGAAATAAAGCTGTTTTCTTACAAGCAACTGTGAAAGACAATGTTTAACCTCAGTCTGTACTTTTAACTGAGACTGTACTCTCCACTAGCTGAATTAGTAGGGTAAAAAGAAGTGATGGTACCTCATTCCTGAGTCTCTTGAAGCTTCTCAAGTGACTTTAATTTGCTTTACTCTTAAGCTTGAAACTTGCAGTTGAAATGGCACTCACTTTTATTCTCATGCATACAGCAAACTGCAGTACACACACAGTGGAGCCATAGCCATAATCTCTAAGAACGTCCCAGCATCCAAACTGGGGTTTCCTTTAGCTTTTCCAAATTCATCTGGAAACTTAATGATTCTTAACATGAAAGCAAAAGTAGTGAATGGTAACCAAATGCTGATGTTGTAAAAATTCCACATCTAAATCTTGTCCTAGAAAAGCCAAGTGCATTTAACTGTGGAAAAAACCTAACATGTATGCAGAAAAAGCACTCTTTGAGAACCTGCAGTTGTCCAAAGGAGATGTTGCTGCTCTGTCAGCATGTCTGGTTGAAGGCTGGGGCTGGTTGAGCTGACCATAGTTCTTTACCTTTCTCTTCTGTTGCAAGTATGCTGTAGACTTGGCTTATGCTCTGTAAGCCATGTGTAACAAGTGTTTAAAGCTGCTAATCTGAAGCATCTTCTGTGGGGAAAAAAAATGGGTTTTGCTGACAGACTTGTCGTACTTGTGGGAATAATTAATATTTACAGTAATGGTGGTGTGTTTTTAAGAAAGACAACTTTCTCAAATTGAGTTATGCTGAGCAGATGTTCTGGGCTCTGAGATACTGAGCATATATCTTTCATCTCCTAGCTGCCCTGCTCCTGACTTCCATAGAATCTTAGTTATTCATTTTGACTTTGCTAATTGATTTTAAAGTACCGAGTGACAGGCATTAGTCATAGGGTGACTGTGGGAATTCCCTACGCTCCCCACTAGGGAAATATGTTTCCTACTGGAAGGTGGAGCAAGCACCATGTAGGACAGCAAAGATGTAACAAAAGTAAGCAATGAGCTCATGGTTTAGTTTGACCTCCCTTTGATGGCCCTTTGGCCGTTAAACCCTTTGCTCCAGTTGTTTTAACTGCACATCTTAATTATTCCTCCCTGGGGCAAGCTTGTCTGATAAGGAGGAAGGGAGGAGCTGTATGCCAGAAAAATTGAGATCAGCTGCAGCTGTCTGATATAATTAGCTTAACAAATATTAAAGTTGGAGCCAAGAATAGCCTGTGCCTTTCAGCTCACTCCTTGCTAACCTTGCTCTGTGTGCTACTGTCTGTCTCACTCTGGGCTTTGCTGGCCCATTTGCAGGGACTGTGGAGTTCCTGCTCCTGCTGACGCTGGCGCTCTGCATTCCCTGGCACCGCTGATAATGGCGTTGGTTTTCTTGGGATCACTCATAAAAAGAGAGTAATATCTAAGGCAAATACCAAGACATCTGCCACATCATCACCACATTTCTCTTATCTGAGCAGTGAAGCAACTTGAGCTCTAAAACGGGTCTAGCTGAGACCTTATGTGAGTCCCCATGTGGCCTGTACTGGATTTCAGCTGACATCCTTTGGTGCAAAGGTAGTTTCATACACCAAAAAAGTTGAGAAACACTGATCCTCTGAAATTACAGCAGATGGAAAATCAAAGGTGGGAATGTTTTAAGGAGAGATTGAAGAATACTGAAACAGACTGAAAGTAAGGGACAAGGGGGGAAGTTGCTGAGGGCAGTGTACTGTGGGGCAGATGTTCCTTGTCTTGTTGAATAAGCATTTCATTCACATTTTAATTTTTAAACTTCTAAGTTGTAGGCTACAACACAGGCCTTGCAGAGAAAGTGTCAGTGAAGGATTCCCCTTGGAAGGGTCAAGTCTGCCTCACTTTCACCAGCAGAGAAACAGAGCCGTGAGCTTTGCTGAGCCAGGACCTCACAGCTCCACCTTCAGGAGGAGGAGCTTCAGGAACGAGCTTGGGGCTGGAGAGAGCTCTTCTGTTACAGACCTCACTCCCAGAAAGTACTATCATTTAAATAGATGTTTTATAGCTAAACACAGCACTAATTTGCAGTAACACTGGACAGCTTGCTTTCCAGAGCAGAACCAACCCTCTTCCACAAAAAAAAAAATAAGAAAAATCATTATCCACAAGTATTGCAAGAAGAACTTAGATAAATTGTTATTTA
Organism: Empidonax traillii; assembly: GCF_003031625.1. Taxonomy (NCBI): domain Eukaryota; kingdom Metazoa; phylum Chordata; class Aves; order Passeriformes; family Tyrannidae; genus Empidonax; species Empidonax traillii. The sequence continues at coordinate 875,947 of NW_020955390.1, read as the reverse complement.
ATTGATGAATTTAAATGTTATTTAATTGACAAAAAGTAAAGGATCACCAATCATTGGAATAATTATTATTTTTCATTTCCTCTTGGAAGAAGCACTGATCAGTACCAAAAGAAGTGAGAGTAACTTGCTTTGGAGAAGTGTCCCTGGTTTTGACATGCATCACCTGGTTTTCTTTACAGTTTGAAGGCAGTTTCAGTACCCATGTCACAAATGCCTCCAGTTCAAATTTGTCTTTAGTAGTTAAAGCACTGTATTTGACTTCCCTGAAAGTACATTGAGAACAGGGAGCATATACGGGGCTGGAGTTATATTTTGGCAAGCTTTGCTGTTGTTATTGAGCTGTTATTTGTAGTCCTCAGTACAGAAGTTGTTTGGAGCAGTTAAACCACAGCAGTGCCACTTTTGGAAGGGTGATGATGAGCACCCAGAGGGACACGGCCACAAAGACATTGCCCTTTGCAGTGTGAGTCCAAGGGCTAATGTGAAGGTGAGCACTGGCCCCTGAGTCCCCTCCATTTCAGTAAGGAGAAGCCATGAGTATTACAGGCAAAGGCTTGAGCACTGGCAAAGGAAGGGAGCTCCCTCAGGGGAGCACACTGCAGTCTTGTGTGTGTCCATGTAGTCTTGCAAATATCCCTACAGTCCAATAAATATTAGACCCTTATTTGCATGTGTTTCTTGATGCTTATACTGCAGCAACAATTTGCCTCCATCTGTTAGTCCTTGCCTGAAGACAAAACTATTAGCATGCTGAATTCAACCCTCCCTTTTCTTCTCACTTTAGGGAGCTGGTCCCAGCCTCACTCACAGTATTCCCATAAAAAAGAAGTGCCTTGCTGTTATAGTCTCTTCAATTCATGCTCTCAGAGTGCTTTGCAAAGGACTAATTGGTTCACCCTGCATTTGTGGTACAGAGCCAACTGCCATGTTCCAGTCCAGAGAGCAGCCAAAGACAGCAAGGCTATGCAGCAATTTAAGGAAGGAAGGAAAGACAGAGAGACTTTCAGACCAGTGCTTTCTAGCTGGGTGTTTACCAACACCTTATCATTGCTAGGGAAGTGGAGGGTCAGAGTATGTACCTTGAGAACTCAGCAAGCACTGCATACGAGCTGAGGAAGGGTAACTGCAGCAACTCAGTACAAAGAATTTCCACGTACTTTGCAGTCACAGGTATTGTTTCATCTGTCCTTAAATGGCTGTTCCCTACCTTGTGAGAAGGACAGAATCTGGACATTCAGTGGGCTTAAGCATCACCCGCTTATATTTGTCTACTAAGCTCACTAGCTGCGAAGGAAAAGATACTGACAATCTTGCAAAGAAGAGGATTGCAGTGCTTGAACAGGATAATGTGGACGCAGTTTTCAGTAAGAGAACAGAGGTGCTGCTGCCCCTACTATGAGGATAAGAATAAAATCATCTATTATATTCATAGATTAAAGGGGAAAAAAAAACTATATAAGAACTCCAGTCACTTACTGCTAATTATAATTCATCAGGAGCAACAGCATTTTACCATAACAGTTCAATAAATATTTCTCAGCAATGATTTTCCCTCTTTCCTACAGTCAAAACTCACATTAAACCATTAAAGCATCTTACTGAAGTAAAAAGCAAAAGACAATCCAACTTGCCAGAGACTGCTGATTCGGAGGAGAGGGTGGGGGAGATTCCTCCTGCACCCTGCCAGGATGGCTCCCAAACTCCCCAGGAAGCAAGTGCTGTGCAGAAGCACTCATCTGCTTCTGCCATTTGGGTTTCATCCTCCAGTGGGGGACTTGAACAGCCTGATAGAGCAGAAGGTGTCCCTGCCCAGGGTAGGGGTGTTGGAAATAGTTTTAAGGTCCTTTCCTAACCAAACCATTCTGTTATTCTGATTCTGTGGCTATACTTGACTGCAAGCAAAGTGGGTAAAGTTCCTCTGACCCAGACCAAAGGAGATACTCTAAGGATAAGGATATGGTGACTAATAAGCCACGCAAAAGCCCACAAGATGGAGCTCAGCTCAAAAAAAAGCATCAAAGAAACTGTCTCGGAGCCAGGGAGGGTGGAAGAAAGAGGCAAAATGGAAAGCTTTCAAATGAACCCCACACTCCCAATGTTAGACCGCAGCATGAGTGAGATGTTATTAGAGAGAACAAATGCAAATAAGAAAGTACAAGGAAAAAGTATGTACAAAGCAATAATTAAACTATTGCACAGCTCAAAAAACCCCAACTAAACGAAGTTCTCATCCCATCCATTCACACAGATGGGAAACAGAGGATTTGAGGTTTTCAATATGCAGAAAACTTCAAAAAGAGTTAGAGTTTTTTAAATTATTTATTAAGGCTGTTACCTCAAATGTCCTGTCAGCTTCCAGCTTCCTGCTTGGAGCCCAGTCTGAGGCTTGGCTTGTTCAGTAGCTATTTCTGTGATGTTTTTTATTCTCCTCTCTTGCTCCTGGGGTTAGTGTAGGTTTTCTGTTGTCAGGGTTTTTTATTGGAGTAAGTGCATGGAACCAATTTATGCCATCTTCTGTAGAGCAGCTTTGCAGGACTGCTGATGTCAAGTGCCAGTGGACACAAGCTGGAACCAGAGTGTTAGACAGGGTGCAAGGAGAGTCTTGCCTCATGGGGACAGCCAGGATTGGTGGGGTGGGCCAGCCTCCATCTCTGGAGGCTTTTGAAACCTGATGGGTCAAAGCCTTGAGCAACCATGGGCTGATCTTGCAGCTGATCCTGCTTGGAGCAGGAGCTTGGGCTAGAGACCTCCTGAAGTCCCTTCCAATCCCAGTGTGCTTGTCCTCATCCTGCTCCCCAGTGGGTCTGGCAGTGCCATGGGTGGGGCTGAGCCCTGCAGCACAATCTCCTCAATCTAGCAAAGGGTTTTGCCAACACTTACCAACTCCTTGGCTGCCCTCCCTCCTGTGGGTCTCTGCTTTGTGAGGGCACTGTTCTTTGTGAGAGCACTGTTCTCCAGCGCTAAAATGTATCTAAACTGGGCAGCAGCCTCTGAGGAGCTGCTGAGTAGAGAGGACGTGCTCCTCCCTGGAAAAAAATGGAAAGAGTAGAGGGGAAGAACTGATAATGGATGCTAAACCAAAGCCACAATGAGGCTGTTGGAGCACAGGAAAGAGCCTCACCCTTCTCCCTGGGGTGAAGAAGGTTCCTCATCCAGGAGCCTTGACCCTTTTAAGGTGGCCTCTCATGTTCCTAAAGCAGTTTTCATGTGTCCCCAGCTGAATGTGCTGATTGCTGTTTGCTTCTCCTCCTGGGTCAGCTGAGAGCTACAGATATTGCAGGGAGCAAATGGCTTCAAAAGCATAGACCCAGTCCCAGCCTCATGTTAGGACACTGGGCAGGGTGGTAGGAGAGCTGCTGAATCCAATATCCATGCCAGCATCAGGGCATGAAGGGTGTCTTCTGCCAGGAGAGGTGATTCTTAGTGGAAGGAACCAAGCAAGCCCATTGGGAGCAGGGGACAGCAACCAACATGTCCTGCTCTCATGTGACCACAGAGCTGCTGCATGCCCTGGCCCTGCAACAGCTCTGGCAGTAGTCTTGGAAAGGGTAGGTTAAACAAAGAGACCCTTAAAAGACATCTTCTCCTTGGTGGATCAGAAGAGGAAAAATGCAGAGAAGCAGTAATTTGCACAGAAAATAGCCAAAGAAGGCTGGCTGGGTGAGGGCTGAGTGGTGCAGGGCATGGCTAGATGGCAGCAGCAGCCCGCGCTAGGGCTTTGTTTCTCCTGCACCCTCCTGCATCACCAAACTGGGAGTCGTGTCTGCTGCCACCTGCTCCTCAGCAGTTTAAGGCCTTCAGCTCCAGGGCCTTCCCAAGGTTGTGGTTACTGCCCTCACACTTCATTTTTGGGAGGAGAGGAAATTTCTGTATTATCAGCAAATAAATTGACTGTCACTAGGGCAAGAAAAACAGGGCTTGCAGGGAAAATGTAATTCCTTAAATCTTTGGCTTTTGAGCTGGGGTGAAGATAGCAGGAAGGGAAGAGGTCAGAGCAGAAATGCCCAGCGTACTCTGCCCAGCACACATCCCTCCATGTGGGTTGACAGCAGCTCCAGACATTCTGGAGCTTCTGCCCATTGCCAGCAAGTCCAGGGGTTTGTGGGACATGGCAGAGAGACTCCCTGGAGTGTCTGCAGCTGATGAGAGATGAGGACAGGCTGGTAGAGTGAGGGCTCCCTAAAATCCTCTGCAGGAGAGGAGCTCACTGTGCCCAACTCCCTGCACTCCTGCCCATGCCCACTTTCCAAGACCAGACAAGCACCTCATGGCCCAAGGAGGGATGGAGACAAAAGTCTCACAGTGCCTTGCATTGCACGTGGGAAGTGAAGGTCACCCCATACCCAGGGTTGGACAGTTTAGTCTGGATGTAAGTGGAGGCTTGGAGGCACCCCAAGACATGGCCTAGGAGAGGCTCTGAGTTTCTCCCGCTGATGTTGTCTCCTGAGAAAGCCATCCTTTGCTTTGACAGAGGATACCAGTGGGGAAGCAGCAAGGCAGAACACATCTCTGCTGGCCTGGCTTCCTGATATTGTCCCCAGTAACACCTAAGGACACTTTGCAACCGTCCTCTGCCAGTCTCTCTGTGATTCCTGAGAGCCTGCACAGAAAGAAAGGGGAAAAGGAAAGACAAAGTGAAAAGGGACAAAAAGCTACCCTGATCAAGCTCTTTATTACTATGAGTGTTAAGTGCTGAATTGCTGGTGCCTAATGAGAGGTTTTTTTCTGTCCTGAGCAATATCATGCAATAAAGTATAATTTATCTTTGGGAGAGATGGATGCAGCTGAGCTGGTACCAGGCTCAGGACAAAAGAGTATTGACGTCATTCTCAGGAGTCCAGCGGCAGATGTTCAGCATCGTCTCCAGCCTCAGGCCAAAGGTACAATCCTGGTACACAAATTATCAAGGCAGATTTGCTGGCCTGCATTAGCTGCGGGGTCAAGAGGAGCTGATCATAATGTTCCCTGCCCACATTAGGCAGCTTGCCATTCACCATTTGCCACTGGTCTACGTGAGTATGGCTGACACCATACATGATTTAGCCAGGTATCAGCTACCCTGTAAACAGCCTGGAAGTTTAAATTGTCTAGTGAGGAGCTAAGGGAACAGGAACACAGTAACACAGACTGTGGGAGTACATACTGTGCCAGAGCAGAAGAGGGAGGTTTTGGAGGCTATTGTAACCACATATGATGTGGGCGGAGCTTGGGGAATCATTTTACCCAGTCAGTAACATCCTTAACCATAAGACTGCCCAAAAGCTTATTTGTCTTGTATGGTGAGCACTGAGCTGATATTTTTAGACCTCTGTCCAAAGTAATCCCAATACCATATTAATTTGGACCTCAAACTACTGTTTTTCAGACTCTTTTTTTTTCTTGTAGTTAGTATTAGGTAACTTAACTAAGCTTTAGATAATGGTTAGCTTTATTACCTCATTCATTAGCAATAGGGCGAAAAACTTCTGCAATACTTTACATAATCTCTAATGATCCTAAACAATCCTGTATCACCAGCAACCTTCTTTATCTCACTCACTCAATTTGTCTGTCTATCTATCTATCTATCTATCTATCTATCTATCTATCTATCTATCTATCTATCTATCCATCCTTTTTCCAGACCATTTAAGAACGTGTCACCTCTTCATTCCCGCAGAGACCACAGATTTATCAGGCACAACTTCCACTTGTAAAAGCTTATTTTATCTCTTCCATTTATACGTCACACTTATCCTAGCATCTGCAATATCTTATAGCTTTGCTATAGGTTCTACCGTTGTTTGTTGTTGTTGTTGTTGTTGTTGTTTTTCTGATTCAGACACCAGGCTTACTGGTTTGGAGTTCCTCAAACTATGCCCCGGAGCAATTAAAAAAAACCAAAAAAGCAAAACTACTAATAATTTGGTGTCATGTTTGCCAGAGACTGATTTAAATGTTGTGCTCTCATCCTTCTGCTCTTTGGGTGCACTCAGGAGGGTATTACCTGATCCAAGCAATTTATTTCTGTTCATCTTAGCAGAGTGTTGGAAAAACTTCCCTGTAGCATTTCAGGTGGTGGCAGCTTCTCAGCCTGGGTCACTGTCATCTGTAACTGTAGGGGACTGAGGCTGGAACTTTTGATTAAGGAAAGGAAATGTTGAAGCTTGGCTTCTCACTGCCATGCTGGTGGCATAAATAGTAAAACATTACTATTCTGGGACAGAAAAAACCCAATGCTTGCTACTCTAAGATACATGGATAAAGGTGAAAACCTGCCTAGGTCAAATACATTCACTTCAGCTCTTCTCATCTGTAGGAGACCCCAGCGTACCAGGTCCTCACTGTACAACTCCATCCTCTCTTCCAGGACATGACAAGGTATGCCTGTGGGCTCCAACTCATTGTAAATCACTACTTAGTTAACCAAGATGTTTGTCCAACCCAGTAAGGCTGTGGTCAGCTTTCTGAAGTACAAAAATCCTCTCCATCCCCTAGGCAGAGCAAGTGAACTTTGAGCTTTGCTTCCACAAGTGGGCAAGCCCACTATTCCAGTCCCTGCATCTAGATTAACACCTCCCAACATCACTCTTTTTCATATTAAAAATAATTTTCCCATATTTTTAAGGAAAAGGCATGACCTGGAAGCAAGGTGGAGGGTAAATCTCACCACTGTTCAGTGATGATGTTGGCTACACACCAGTAGCATACCTCACCCTTTGGGGGTTGTTCCCAACTACTTTTTGATTAAGCACTGAAACCTCTGAGTTTCAGAGGATGCTGGGCAATCCAGAAGAACCTACCCACCGTGGCTGTGAGTTTCTGGTGCAGGTGAAGGCAGGATTCAGGCAGGGATGACTTCAACACCCTGGTAGCCCCCCAGGTACCTCCTACAGCACTCAGAAACCGCTTTTCTACATCAGTGTCATGCACAACATAGGGATGTGCTGTTTTTAACTCTTTGTACCCTTTTCCTTCACACATCTGCAGCAGAGGAACCGACTGATCGAAGCTTGGCAGCTGCTTCTCAAAAACCCATTAGAATTTAAATCCATTTCCTAGAAGGACCTTTCTCTCATTTAAGGTGCTAATTTGTCCTTATTGCCACAAGGTGTGGAAATGACTAGTGATTGAAGGGTTATTTAAATCACATTACTGAGGAGGGAAATGACTAGCAGTCTTTCTTCAGAAAAGGTCTTTAAGACAGAGCTGTAGTGCTGATGGAGGTGAAGATTTTGAAGTGATTCATGGTTTAGGACAGAGATAGGAATCGCTCATCCCAGGGAAGAACAAGGAAAACTCAGAGGCAGCATATTTAGCTTTATCATTAGGAAAGTGCTTGTGAGTATAAAGCAATGCAGAAAGGAACCACACTGCCAGTGCCATCAGCTCTGTGCTCTGCTGGTGGCATCAGCCGAGGGGTGGACATTTTCAAGAAAGTCCCCTTGCTTGATAGTTCTAAATCCTCTATGGGTGAGCTGCCAGCATGTGCACACACTCCACCACTGGCTCATTTCCCACTGCCTGTCCCATCCTCTTTCTCATGCCTACTCACCCCTCCCTTGTTTCTAAATGCTGCTGCTGAATTTGTGCTTGTGCAGAAGCTTCTGGTTGCAAAGCATTCTTCAGGAAACCAAGGAGAAGGAGATCTTTCTGGCAAAACGTGGCTGCCACGAGTTCCTGTTGCCTGCCCACAGGTTCAGCTGCGAGGAGACTTGCTGAGATTTGTGGGACACCCAAACCAAGCAAGCATGGGCTGCTGGAGGAGTCACCGTCAATTGGTGCTGGCTCAAGCGTGAAAAGGAAGTTTAAAAACACATACCACATAAGAGTACTGAAACTTATATCTGGGTGGAAGAAGTTTAACAAAGGCAGCTGGCACAGAAGAAACTAAAACTAGAAGAATGATGGGGGAAATGCAAGAAATAGCACACACCTTGCTGGCTGATGGAAGAATAGCCTTTGAGCCCTGAGAATCAGCTACCAGAATAAAAAAATCCATTATAATTTTCCTTCACAGTCCCTTTTGTCTCTTTCCCCACATTCTATGTCAAACTCCACCAAAAAATGCAGGGTAGTACAAAGCACAGGTGCCTTGAGAAAAACTTACTGCTAGAACAGAGCAGAGAAAAAGAGGACTTTAGTCCCTTCCATTGCCTCCTCACTGGACCATCCCATGTATGGTTTCACTCATGCTGTTGGGCAGGGATTTTTTGTCCCATTCAAGCATCCTGCCCAGCACGAATGCTGTGAACTGTGTAGAGAAGGTGGACATGGGGGCTGCAAAGTCACCCAAAATGGAAAGTGAGGTTTTTCTTCAAGCAAGTTGCTTAGCTTTGAAAGAAACAAAAACCTCCTGGCTCCTTTTTGTGTGTTGTCACAGCAACTGAGGTGGTCCTGACTTCTGCTGTCTGAAAGGCATCACCTGAGTACCATGAGGTGGGCACAGAAAGAGCCACATAGAGGTGCAGTCAGGGTGGCCAGCATCTCCCTTCACGAGTATCACGGCAAAGCATCACACTGAAGGAAAAACCACTTTTTTTTTTTTTTTTTTACATAGTTTCCAGCAGCAGTGGTGGCAGTTATTAAAGGTCTGAGTAGACTTGGAGTTGGCGAGCTGTCCTGCAGGTTTCACCAATGTGGCCCTTGATGCTTTGGTCCTAAAGGACTCTGAGACCCCCATGGGAGAGCTTGAGCTCCACAAGAGCCTGCATGGGGAGCCATACTATTCGATGCAACTGTCAGCAGGTCCCACAGAGGACTAGTGGTGGCGTGCCTGAAGGGTGGCTGATAGCACCAGCAGCTCACTGAGAAGTGGATGTGGAATCCCCTGCCAAGTAGCTCAGAAGGGTTCAACAGCTGCTTTTAAGCCACTCCTGCTTAAAAATGAAGTTCTTTTCTTATACATGATTATCTTTAGCCCATAAGGCTCCCCAGGTGGGGCACAGGGGACTACCAAAGCCAGTTTCCCCAGAGACGACGTTTCCCCAGGGTGGCCAAGGTGTCTGGCAGCAGCAGCTCACTTGGGTGTCACCGCATGTGATGGTGGTGAGATGGAGGATGGCACAGTGTGTGTGGGGACGACTCTGGCACCTGCAACCCATTTCTAGGGCATCAGTACTGTCCACAACGTGCAGGCAGCCTTGCTCCTTGGTGTCACCAGACTCGTACAGTGGTGACACCCATCTCCTCCAGCAGGTATCCAACCTGCTTGTCGTGGGCCTTGCAAGTATTAATAATTCATTAGGAAAGCAGCAAAGGAATAACCATGGCCTTGCAGCATCTAAATTAGCTGACTTTATTTTATTTTCACCAAGGAAAGTGTGTGCAATGTTCGTGTTTTGTTCCTCATCATTAATGGCATATTAAGGCACAGTCATTGCACTCACCTCTTCCCTGAGGAACCAGCTGCCAGCATTGCACCTGCTGCCCATGGCATCTGCTCAGCAGTGAAATTTGCCCTGAAAAGGATCCAGGAAAATACTGAAAAAAAAGAATAAAAAGGCAAAATATATGTGTTCAGTCACTACTGCAGCCCCAGGAACAGGGTGTTTGCTCGCACCAGCTGGGTCTGGTGGGAGGAGGGAGGGTCTCTCCTCCCACCACCACTTTGCCACTGCACTTTTGCACTAAAGGGGAGGGCAATGATCCCCACAGCAACCCTGGGGGAGCTGGAGATGGGAAGCCTGCTGCTCCTGCCAGCTGCAGCAAATGAGGTTTCACAGTGTCCCCAAGAGGATGACATTCCCCAGCTCCATGCTGTGATGCTCGGAATATGGCACTTTCCCTGGCTGCTCCCAACACACTTTAAAAACCACTCAAAAAGACATCTTGTTCATGAAGAAACAGCCCAAATGGAATACAAATTCCAACCTCTGGCAGAGGATTGTACCATTTCTGTTTCTCCTTAAGAGGGGATGGGCCAAAATCCTAATGATATGAGTTAGCTGACACTCTCCTCTGAGCCTGGGCACCTCAGTGTTTCTACAAACAAGCTCAACTTCTTTTGTTGGATGCTTGCCTGTTATTCAAATGTTTGGTTTAAGACCTAGGTGAGGAACGCCCCAGCCCTGCTCCACAGATCCACAGCACTGGATCCCATGGTCACATAGAGAGGTGGCTGCCCCTGCAGGCACTGCCACAGTAAAGATGCACTAGAAAAGTTCTCAGAAGCAACAAGGTTCCTGCAGACATGAGAAGGAGAGACTGCCTGCCAGATACCTCTTTTGGAGTTCTCGACCACTGGTGCAGGCTCATCACAGTGCTGGCAACAACCCAAACCCCACATGGGAGGAAGAAGGTGTTTCTTCTTGCACGTACCCAAAATGAAGATACCAGAGAGACATGGCAGTTTGCATCTTCTTCAGCAAACAAGTCAAGGATGGCATTAGAGGTGCTTCAGTACACAGAAGAAATACGTGGCTGCTCTTGTCAGTGAGGACAGGCTAGAGCAGAACCATGCATGGCCACAGGGCTGGGATTTCACAGAATCATGCAGTCATTTAGGTTAGAAAAGACTTCTAAGATCATACAGTCCAACCATTAACCCAACACTGCCAAGGCCACCATTAACCCATGGCCACATCTACACATCTTTTAAATATCTTACACCTCATTACCTGCAGAATGGCCTGGGTGACAGGAGCAGGAATATAGAGGCAAACAACCCAGGATGTAATTTGTCATATTTGCTATAATATATCTGTGACCAACTTGGACTTAAGAGTGTGACCTGCCTTCTGCACCAAGTTCCATACTGCTGCATAGAACTTGCTGCATTTTAGGCAAAAGAAAAAAAAAGTTAAGGCAAAAGCAGCTGCCAAGGTCCCAGGCAAACCAGTTGCAGTGGTTGGAAAGGTAAAAATGTGCTGGGGTGGGAGCCCTGGGAGCACAGCTGTGAGCTGGCAGTGCCCAGAGATTTAGTGATGCAGCTTCCAGTGCCAGCTACAAGGTGGAGAAGACACCAAAGATGAGCTCAGAGCTACAGCCTTACAGGTAGGGAGGATTTGAAGGGGCTGAGGATGACCCATGGTGTCAGTCTTGACCCACCCAAGCCCCAGCAGCAGCAAACAACAAGGTGTGGGAAAGCATGCGGAGAGGAGCAGGGAGGGGACCTTGCTTCTCACCTTCAAGTGAGGGACAATTCCCTCCAGTGACAGCCCAACCAGTAAAGACTTAGTGTGGGATAAATTGCTCCTCCATCAGGAAGAGCCAGCCTGCTGTTAACCTCTTAAAATAACCTGCCCAATTAGTGGTCATGGCCTTGCCCCTCTGTCCCTGAAGACACCAGGCAGCTGCTGGGACCTTGCCTCCTTCAGGCCAGTGGTTTCTGACTTCTGTGACATGGGATTAACACGACCCTCTGATGATGCAGTGGTTGCCCTTTAACCACAGTGACCATGGAGGAGTGTTCAGAAGCGTGTCTGCATCCAAACCATCACACTTGATAAAGGTGGGCAACAGGTAAGGTCTGCTTGCAGGCACATTGCTCCCAGAGATGCTGGCATCTCCAAAGCTTCTACACAGAAAAACGCTCTGCTCTCCTTCTCCCACTGTTTTCCGACTTTTCAATAAAGCATCTCTCCTCCCAAAAGAGATAACAGCAATTATCGGGTTCATCAGCAATGTGTCTACCATGGTGCAGCTCAGGGAGCTCAAAATGCCAGTCTGCCCACTGGACCATTAAAGTCAATGGCTGTTCTTAACCTTTAAATATGAATAAAGGGTGCCCTGCATGATGGATCAGGGACTATCCATGGAGACCATCTGCCCTGTGGCTGCAGAAATGCTCTCGTTGTTCTTCACAGGAAGAACAGGAGTTTATTACTCAGAGGCTTATGCTAAAAATACATTGCAAAGGGCCTTATTTAAAAACAAAGGGCCAATGAAAATTTGGCAAGTGAGAAACACAAGACAGAACGCAAGCACCTCCATCAACCAGTGTTAGGGTGCAACCAGACAGGATTTAACTTAATTTGAAAGGCAATGACATAATTCTGAATTAGCTTAACAAGACCTGCAATTCATATAGAAAAGCCTGAATTTATGTAGTAATTAGAAAGGGCTTTCAGAGTGCTAGATATCTCCATGGCAAGAAAATAATTACATAGCTTATTAAAGCAAGGTAAAAATGAACCCACTGGTGACGATTTTTTGTGCCAAACTCTACTTTTGCTAAGTTAAGACTCCATTTTTGATTAATCATACAATTTGCCAAAACACCTGAGTCTCTTAATAAGTTGAAGTTTTCCATTAATCACTTGGACTTAATTTCCCAAGTGATTAACCCCTCTACACACCAATTCCTCCATGAAAGGGAACCCTGGGACCTCAAGGAGCAGTAAAGCTCTCTTAGCTTTTCATTGATGTCTTTATTGGTTTTGAACTCTGCCTGTATCAACACTCAAACGACATCCTGGAGAAGGAGCCTGGAAATTGCTCTCCCCTCTGAGTCCTTGTTACCAGACAGGAAAAGAGAGACATCCTCTGAGGAGCTGTTCAAGCACAGCCAAGATGATCAAAGTCACCCAGTGACTGTGGATGCACAACTTCAGCCTCTGAAGCAGGTCTGATTTTAAGAGAGCTGCTTGGCAGCAGCAGATAAACCCCTTTCCAGTACTTGGTTGGCCTACAATTAAAAGGTTCCCCATATCAGAAGCCACCTTTGAACAGCTCAGCCTGGTTAGGCTTCAGAGAGTCTCCCAATCTCCCCAGGATGCCATGCATGACCACCTTTCCTGAGCATCTTCCTTCACTTGCTTCCTGAAAGGCCAGTTGGGAGCATCTTACATGCTTACTCTGTGCCAGCCCTGGTCTGAAATGGGGTTGACCCATTGCACATTGAAAAGAAGAATCTCCTTAAAAGCTGTGAAAGTAGTGAGGGACAACGTAAAAAAAACCAAACCTGGGACTGGAAAGTTTAGAGGCAAAGAGAAAGGCAGATGAAATTGGGCCAGGTGAAGTAGGACGAAGTCCAGCGGCTGCACAGGGGCTTGTCAGACCACAGCGGGCAGAAAACTCCATTGTGGACACCTCAGCCCATTTTAGAGCACAAATTGTAACATCAAAGAAATGGGAAATTTTTGACCTCTAAGATTCAGACTCATTCACTTTCTTTCTGCACACACAAGGTCAAAATGAGCCACTGTAAGGAAATTTTTTTTTTTTTTTCAGATGAGAAGAGTTTGGGCTTTGTTAAACAGCTGCTTAAACTTGCTGTTCACAACAGACAGCAGTGGAAACCAGAAGAGGTAAAATGTCAGGAAAATGTGGAAAAGACAACAAAAGTCCCACTGGAAAACAGTTTTTACATCATTGGTACCCAAGAAAAGAATATTGTGCAATGCTTGACTGAAAATATGCCTGACTCATTTTAAGATCACACAAACAAGATTCAAATGCTGCAGTCCCTCTCAGAGGCACCACCCTGGGACAAGGGCAGAGATGTTTTTCCATTCTCTCCTGAATCCAGAGATGATAAAGCCTCTGGTGACAAACTCACATCTAAACAATTGCTACCCAGCCCATTCAAGAAGAGCCATTAGAGTAAGAACATCTGCAGCATCTCTAACATCCCAGCACCTCCTGGCAAACAGCCAGCATGAACACAAAAACTCTGGAAACAAGACTATCAGCAACCATGGAATTACATTTTTTTCAGTAGTTTCCTTTTTTTTTTGCTAGGCTTACCCACGGAAAGCAGGCAGGCTTCTGATTAACCTCCTTTTCAGGGATGCCTCATCAGCAGACTGTTGTGGTTGAAAGTACTGCCAGTTTAACAGCTCAAATTTGAATTTCCAGGGAAGAAAACGAACACACTCTTCTGCTTGGCAGCACTGACACAAGTCTTTGTTGTAGACCAAGTCTGATCTAACAGTGTATTTCCATTTGGATATTGCAACCATTTCTCTCTCCTTTAAATATTAAAGTATTATCCCCTAACTACTACTAGAATGTTATACTCAGTAAAAATCCCTTAACTGCATACTCAGCATTAACCTCAGGACAAGTAATTTGTTGACCCTTTATTTTGCAGAGAGGACAGGCTTACGCAGATAACTGCAGACCTGATGAACGTGGGGAAAACTGTTTTCCATGCTACCAGTGTCAAACATTATTCCAATAGCATGTACCTGGTACATGAACAGAGTTTCATTTTGTAAAACCATGGTCACAGTAGCCCAGCCAGCAGGGTCAGCAGCTTTTCCTTCACTACTGTGAGTGGCTATGCATCCAGCAGAAATTGAGCTGTCAGCTTCCTGCAGTCTTCACAAGGATTCAGCTGGGATGGAGCAGGATCCCACAGGCACCTGCAGGCACTGAGACCACTGCATTAACCTACCCACAACAGCTGGCTCCCAAAACCCCTACATACTTGCAAAGCAACGTGTCCCAGACAAGACAGGGACATGCCGGGCAGGGAACTGGCCTCATCCTTCTCCAAATACCTGACTCTAGGAACTCGTTGCATGGGTTAGACCAAGACAGGCAGTGACAAGAAAAGTAGTCTTTTATTTCAATTAATATTTCTTGGCATTAGGCAGATATTAAATAACACTGGAATGCACAAGACTATTAACATATCAACAGCAAAAGGGAGGAGGTGTAGCCAAGTCAAGAACAGCAGTGCCAGTCACATCACCTCGGGGCACTCAAAAGCCATTTAACGCAGCAACCACCAGAAAGTAGGACTCCACTGAGAAATACAAAATGAGGATGAACTCCTTTCAGGTCTTTTGTTAATACAGTAACATTGGAATGACTGACAGTAAAAATGAACAAATAATTGCATTCAGGAATTTAACATAGTGAAATATCCACAAACTGCTAGTCATGCATTTCTTTTGGAACAGCAATTTGCTAATGCATAAATATCACAAAAAAAACAATCTCCAAGATTTGAATAAATCACAGACAACTAGAAGAAACAAAGCTCGAATTCTATTTTATGCCTTAAATAGATGACCTAAATATTTAAAATTTTACTTCACCATATATATATAATTTATATATATATTAAAAGAAAGTAAAGACCATTAGATAAGTGCAAGCAATTTTCCTCAAAAAGAAAATTGGAACCATGCCCAGGAAAGCTGCTTTTTTTTTCCTTTTTTCTTTTTCTTTTTTTTAAACTTTCTACTCCATTTCAGTCCGCTGTCCTTTTTTTTTTTTTTTTTTTTTTTTTTTTTTTTTTTTTTTTTTTTTTTTTTTTTTTTTTTTTTTTTTTTTTTTTTTTTTTTTTTTTTTTTTTTTTTTTTTTTTTTTTTTTTTTTTTTTTTTTTTTTTTTTTTTTTTTTTTTTTAACCACAGTAATTTCTGAAGCAAAATAAATTATCTACCATCTGCTATGTTGGGTAAAAGTCCTACCTAGCATCTTCTCGGGAACTACTAGAACATCACCTTTCTTACAGACTAAGTGAAATGGTATCTCACCAGTGATTGAACTCTCTCGTAGCTGCATGTAAACATACCTTTCAATAATGTTTAAAATGTGTAGAGTGAATTGTAACATTACAGGGAAGCAGAAACGGAGCTGCCGAAGGAGAACTGCACTGGTGTTATTGGGGGGAGCAAGGGCTGGTTCGCTCGGACACGCACACACACAATCTGGCAACGGGATCTTATCCGCAAAGTGTGGAGGAATGGTTGAGAAGGCATCCGTTTGCGAGCAAAGCTTGAAGGACACAAGCTGAGATTCTCTGAGCACACTGTCCGCTTTAATCAGAATTGGCTCGCGCTACTGGGGTCACACTGTAACAACCGCACGATGGAGGGATCGCTCTTGGCACCTTTGATGAACTCTTCCAGTGACAGTTTACCTGAAAGGGAGAAAAACCCAAATGAAAATAATTCTTAAAACCTCACTTGTTGCCACCACCATTGGTGCAGCTTAAAAGAATCCCTCCTCATCAAAGCAACATAACATCTATCTAATCTATCACAAAGGCATCTAAGGGAATTTAGCGCAGTGCACAGCAGCTAAATCCTACCCAAGCCTTTAAGTCCAAATGCATTTTTCTTCTGCAAAACAATCCACAATAATAATTGTTATTTTTTCATTTAAAAAGACAGTCCCAAATAAAAAAAACAACTGTTCTAATATAATTTGGCAACTTCTTGCTCAGAACCAGACCATACAAATAACATAGGAACACAAGGTATGGTACCTGAACTCATGTCTACTTTGAAATGATGCTCGTGTTATTACATTTTAAACCTAAATATTCCAAATATCCACATTTTGCCCCCTTGTTTTCTGTGACATGGAGGGATGAGCAGTGATGGCATCTCCAGAACCTACAAGGTCAGGTGGGGTGGGGCTCTGAGCAACTTGATCTAGCTGAAGATGTCCCTGCTCATTGCAGGGGGGTTGGGCCAGGTGACCTTTAAAGGTCCCTTCCAACTCAAACTATTCTGTGATTCTGCAAAACACTTGCTGTGCCCTGCTGGGTGTACAGGAATAGGATGGGTTTCATGGGGCAGCAAGAAAAGCCATCCTTGGGGGAGCCACCTACTGCTACGTGTTGCTCCTGAGCACTTCTGGTTTATACATCTTCAGTTTAGGCCAGGGGCACCAAATTGGATGGACTCTGTAACAGTTTGATGGTCTGAAAAGGTGATCTCTGGAGGGGCAACCAGGCGGAGCAACTACAAGAAACAACCACCCTGACATCCCCTGGCTCCAACAATCCCGTGCTATGGCACAGCACAGCATGGTTTTTCAGACCTCATCCTGGGGTGACCCACCCCCCTGGCAGGTTTCTCCTGATCTCAGGACTACTTCCCTGCACAAATACCATAAGGAGCCTGTGAGTAGCCTCTGCCTTGCTTGTTATCACCCATACTCTCCTGCTTCAGCACTCTGAAAAGTGGCAGAAATAAGATGTAGCAATATTAATGAGAAATGAAACTGGGTTCCCTATGAATCTGAGGAGACAAGAATTTGCTGTTTTCATAAGACCATGTCCATTGATCTCTCATTTACCTCATGCACTCAGCACAACCTACCCCTACCCTCACACAACACCCCAGGGCCATCCTCACCTAACCCAAACTGCTAAGCTCAAGACAGGACCCACGCAAAAACATACTGCACTTGGCAGTTGCCTGCTGTTACTTTTGGCCAAATGCACCCAAAGGGAGGGAGGCATCAGCTCCTTGTGCCAGTTTTCACCAGCCCCAGGATGCTACCAGCCTGCCATGGGGATGGGAGAGGAATGACCTTGGTGGCCAGCACCCGAATCAGGTTGAACAGGGAGGAACTCTTCTCCCACGTAACAAGAAATAGGAAAAGAGGAAATGGCCTCAAATTGCACCAGGGAAAGTTTCAACTGGATATTAGGAAAAGTTTCTTCACCAAAAGGGTTGTCAACAATTGGAACAGACTGCTCAGGGATGTGGTAGAGTTACTATCCCTGATGGCATTTAAAAGATGTGGCACTTAGGGACATGGTTCAGTGGTGGGCTTGGCCATTTCTTAAAAGGGAAGCACAAATCAAAACCTATTTGCAATGCCCAACAGTCGAATGGGGAAGAAGAAACATTTCCAGCCGCCAGAGCACACATGTGCAGATGTTATTGCTTGGCACTGCATGGTTTGCAAGGCTGGTGTGTTACTGAGAATAGTATGATTTTATTTCAGCAACAACATGCAACAGATGGAGGATGTGTATATATAGCAGGTTTTGTGACCACTACTCTCTTGCACATCTGCACGCACTGCTACTTTCCACAGAATGAAAATACTTTAATCATGTTCTTTTAGGGACCCCTGCATATCAAGTCAGGGGATGAAGTGCTAGTTTTGATGAAGTCAAAGGTAAAATACTTGAGGACTTCAGCAAGGCCAGAAATTTGCCTTGGGGCTGCAGCAGCAGACACCAAAATGCAGCCATAAAATTCTCTTAAATAAAAACCTGTCTAAAAATAAGATGGTATTTTTTCATGTGTATACAGACATATACATGCCATGAACATTCACAGAAAATAAATACTATAGACCCAAGGAATTTTTGATTTCAGGACATGCATCAAGTATGACAAGCCCCGGAGTGCAAACCTATCAAAGGCAAAACCTCATGCCTAGTTTGTGCTACACCCAGAGAAAATAACCCAAAGATAATGGACTCGGGAATTTCAGAGGAGCCTTCACAGATGGGGATTCAGCCAGGAAATATCAGGGAAGGACTGCTCTCCTCTCAGCGCTCCAGCAGTGAAAGTTTCTCACCTGCTGCTCACTACCCACTTATTCGTCCTATTTGTCATGGACCGGAGATGCTCACTGAGGCCAGTCAGAGACCAGAGGCACCCAGTGAGGACATCCCTGCCCTCTAGCCCTTCTCCCTAAATACCATAAACTATCAAGGCTGGGCTAGAAAACCTCTGTTTCTAGAGCCAAGGAAGGGGTGGCGATCCTACCATCATTGTTTGTGTCCATTTGTCTGAAGATCTTGTCTGTTCGCTTCTCAGGAGTGGATTCATCTTCTGGCATTTTCATTACTGAAGAAACCATTTTGTAAATTGCCTGAGTATTTAAAAAAAAAAAAAAAAAGATACAGGAAAAACATGACCCAAACGATAAAGCACGAGAATAGAGAAAAAGAGTTTAAGCCTGTAGCAACAAAAAACCAGTAGCTGACCCTGGAAGGCAGCTGTAGGACTTTATTTCATAAACCAAAACAAATGGGACTATCTGTCTGCAGCCTTTTTATTTTTCTTTGCTGTATTCATTCGTGCTTTAAAAAAAGCACTGGATCAGTTTAACTGAAAGTAACAGCCTAGATTATTGTGTGAGCAGAACTGAGCTAAAATACAGGAGGCAATGGTGCGTAATTCTCTCTTCTGCAACTGGGCTAAGCCATCGCCTCTTTGGCTGGCTCTCATCACACACTCAGTTACATGTATGCATGTGGGGTGCTATATGGATTATGCTGAATATGTATCTATAGGAATAGGGTTGTTTTTCTTTGTGGATGGGTGAGGAAATACATTTCCAGACTTACAAGAATGTGAAAAATGATGAGACCTCTTTAGGGTGTCTGCAGTACTAGCCTTCCACCTAAATTATCCCACCTCAGCCATGAGGACCAAATGTCACAGCACTGCCTGACTTATTACCTCCTTGCAGTGCACAAGAAACACATCTGAGCTGCAGAGCAGATGCCAAGCAGGACAATGCTGAGGCTGAGCCCTGGTGGAGACAAAGACATGCTACAGCCTTTCATCCAGAGTTCACACTGATTCAGACTTGAAGTTTTAAAGTATTAATTTTGATATTTATCAGGTCAGTAGAATTTGTATTTAGGTTTTTTTGATCCCATTAACACCCACTAAGAAATCCCCAGGGAGAGCTGCAGGATTTTGGTTGCGGGCCAGTTGCACAAGTGCCCTGTTCATGTCTCAAGCCCTTTCCTCATCTGCATCTTGTAGGTCCCACCATGGACACGGGCTCAGGAACCTCCCCGGGGCAGGACTGACCCAGGTCAGCATACTCCTCATCTCCAGGTCCAGCTGTCTCAGGGTGAAGAGGTTACAGCCACACAAACAAGACACACAACAACAATCGTGCCTCACCTGCACTATTTCTAGCATTTCCCCGCGGCTGATGTACCCGTTGCCATCCAGGTCGTACATACTAAACGCCCACTTCAGCTTCTGTTCCAGCTTGCCCCGAGAAGTGACGCTCAGGGCGATGATGAATTCCCTAAAGTCAATCGTCCCGTCGCCATTGGTGTCAAAGGTGCGGAAGACATGTTCCGCAAACTTCGACGCGTCGCCATAGGGGAAAAAATTTGCATATATTTTTTTGAACTCTTCTACAGTCAAATGGCCCGTTGGGCAATCTTTTAGGAAGCCCTTGTACCACTCCTGCAGCTCGTGGTCCGTGAACTCGGTGTTCTCACGCAGGTCCTGGAGCACCTCGGGGCGCAGCTTGCTGTTCTGCTTCCCCATCCTCTTCTGGGTCTGGGTTCAGCAGCTGCAAAGCAAGAGAAAATCTGCCTGAGGTCCAGCCCCACCAGGCAGAGAGGGGCCAGGGGCTGGTAGAACCCTGCGAGAAACAGACCCTGCCCAGGACAAGGGGGAAGAAGGAGATAAAGGATGCTTTAAATCACCAGGAAAAGATCTCATTTAATTTAGCCTCCTTTCTTCTCCTGTAGGCTCTCTCAACTGCTATTATGCTGTGGAAGAGAAGGTAGTTTTGGAGCAAATATTTGGGAAATATTAATCCTTATTATTACTCCTAATTATTTGGGAAATAATAATCCTCATTATTTTATTTCTCTGCTACAATCCCACTCCTCTGTCATATGGTTTGTGATGCCCAGATCCAGATTCCTACACTTGACCCGCTCCAGCAGGCTGATCTGCTGCAATGACCAAGCAGGAGTGTGCAGGGACAGCAGCAGTGATAAAAAGTAAAATCCATCTATTCGAAAGTGAAAGTAAGTGGGGCTGAACAAGGAGAGGAAGGGCAGGTGGCTCTGTGCCAGTCACGTTTGCACTGTCCAGATGCTCTTTGAAAGCCCTTGGCTCACAGAGCCTCTCCTCCCTCCCTGCATCACTCGCCCCACAGCGGCCCCCCAGTGCAGGGGTGCTTGGTTGGTGCTCCTTGTGGCACGCCAGGGGTCACAGGAGAGTGGGTGCAAGGAGGGTAAGCTCAGCACAGCCCATGCTCAACGGCATCACCCTTAAAGACTCCTCCCACTTTCTCTGAACCGTGGAGGCAGCATGAGCAGATGGGCCGCTGTGACAGCATCACTGCCACAAAGGACTTCATCCTTTCCAGCTCTACCAGACAATCAGAGAAAAGGGTTTTTTAAAGCATAATGTTTGGCAAAGCAACTCTTTCAGGTTTAGTAGGGTTTATACTTTTACATAAGCTTATTCAATAGGTTCAATATTCCCCAACAGGGGCCAAAGGGCATTTAAATTCGGGATTTCATCAGGAGGTCGAGAAAGGGCTGAGTCTGTCCTCTCCCTTGACAATGCCCGTGTTTTGCCACACAGGTGAGACTGCTCAGCAACAGGAAAGCTCCTTCAAAAAAATGAAAGATAGTCAATCTGCATTTAGGCAACAACATGAAAAAAACAAAATCTTTTAAATTCTTTGCTTTTATCCTTTGCAGCTTTTCATGGCTTCCCAGCAATATCAAACTGTACTGCCAGGCCAGATATTGAATGGCATCTCCTTCCCCAAACTCAAGAAGTTTATTCACAAGTTTGCACAAAGTCACATCCAAACCCTTGTGACTGGTCCCACATAAATGACAATTCTCTGCACAGCCTGTTATGCCCGTTAGGTTCACTCACCGCCAATGCAGAAGACAGGTTAGTAACAGG
Source organism: Empidonax traillii (assembly GCF_003031625.1). Taxonomy (NCBI): domain Eukaryota; kingdom Metazoa; phylum Chordata; class Aves; order Passeriformes; family Tyrannidae; genus Empidonax; species Empidonax traillii. Next base: position 854,629 of record NW_020955390.1, on the reverse strand, counting down.
CCAAAATTGCATGACTACTTGGAAACCACAAGAGTTGAGTAGCAAAGCACAGAGACCCAGGAAAAACAAGGTCTAACACTTTACAGAGAATAAAAATCCCAGGCATACATAAGAACCCTAAAAGATTTAAAATGTTAAAGGTCGGTAAAAAAACAAGTTGCTCTACAGCAGAGAGATTTTCAACAGGTGAATTTAAGCTTGTATTATCTGTATTCCACTTAGTCTCTGCATTGCCTCAGATATGTAAAAAATCCACATCCTGCTCTGTGGCTTAATGCTCAGAGACAAAACCCAGCCAGCTACTCATTAGTTCAATGCATCTGGCTTAACCCAAAACTGTGTTATCATTAGCACTTCTGTTTTCTAGAAAATCTGCCAATATTTCAAGTCCAAAGCTTTATTTTTGTCCATTATATTGCACTTTCCTTAACATACCTGACATACCTCTGCTTTCCCCACATACAGGGATGCTACAGCTCCCAGTCCCTGCCAGCACTACCCCCAGGAAAGCACTAGGCTGCCCTTCAGTTAAACCACTAGCTCTCAGCTGCTGCCACTGCCTGTCCATGTTTGAATCTCCTCTGCTCCAGATATTCATCCTTGTAGTGCCAAAGGCAGAAAACATAATATTCTACTGTTGCAGTCAATTTGCAGGAAGCAGTGGCTTGGAGCAAATAATGGATCAGACGTGGTCTTTTTTCTTTAAGAGCAGAAATTGTAACATTATGTTCCTGTCGTTGGGTGAGGAGGTGCCTTCAGTTTCCTCCCTTCAGTGAACCGCTTCACTTCATGATTCCCAAGTACTTTGTAAGAACTAGTGTTCAGGTCAAAAAGTAGTCCCTGCCTCACCAGCCACTGCCTTGGAATTCCCTGGGAGAGGGGCAGAACGAACAGTAGAGCCCACTTAATGCAGGAGCCAGGCTTTAAGTAGAAATAACCTCAGCTTTAATGACGCACAGGGTTAAGGACTGTAAAACTTCCAACTGGTAGCTATAATAGGTTTGAAAAGGTTTAATGCCATTTCTCCCTGTTCCTGTAATACCTTTATTATTCCTGTTCCCTTAAAAAAGAGACCCCTAGACAAAAGAGAGGTAAGATGATAATTCCATTTATTAGATGTCACTATTTTCTACCAGTGGTAAGATATATCCTGTTATTTGAAGGAATGATAATTTAATATCAGCTTCAAAAGCTTTATATTCAAGCCATCTTTGCATTCAAAAGATTATAGGCTATTTCAACCCTTCCTCATCTTTTACATCATTTTATATCAGAAAATGTGCAATGCTCTGAACACAACCCTTTTTGCACATGAGCTTTCTGAAAGGCTCCATAATGTGTTCATCCCAAATGCAACCCTGCAGTTGTAATGAATTTGTTGAGAATAATCAAATAACCAACATTAACATTAATTTATTAAAGCCCATCTAAAAAAACCAGCTTTGATGTAAATTGTGTTGCAGGTAGCTCCTTCAAAATGAAATGTCTAAATATCTCATTAATCATGACAGCAAACCCTGCTGCTGGCATCCAACTGACATTTCATTCGATTGCTATAAAATGCTTTCATTAAATCACTTTCCAGAGGCTCAGCAGCTGATTTAGCCATGAGACCACTCAGAGGATGGCTGCTAATGGAAATCACAGGGAGCAAGACTGGGATGCTCAGGTCAGTCCTGTGATTAGGGCTGTGCGGTTGTTGGTTTGTTTGGTTTTTGTTGTTGTTGTTGTTTTTTAACAAGCTTTTCCAGTGAAATCACTTGCTGCAGTGGGTGTAGAAGGTAAGGCAGGAGAGACAACCCTGCACCCAAAGCTGCCCTGGACAGTCAGCAGAGACCTAACTCCAGCACAGTCTGCCCTACCCTCATTTCCCATCAAACCAGTGTGAAATCCAGGAAAGTGATGCCACATATACTGCAGCAAGGTCTGTTTCTGCTTACCTTGATTAGCAAAAGTCCTCAGAGCATCTGGCACTATCATGGCAGTAAGAAAAACAATCACAAGAATGCCCTTGAGGTGATCAGACAAGGAAAAGCTTGGCAGTATAAATATAGACCAGAGGACTTCACAAGTCTATCACTAATCAAGAAAGCAATGCTCAGTCATGTAAGGCTCAAACAGGGGGAAATGCAGATGCACTTTTGCTCCAGTTGCACACCAAAAGTTTTGTTAAAAATATGTGGTGCTGCTGCCTGCCTGCAATTCTAGCCAGGCTCAAAACCAAGCTGCCAGAGAACTCCTACCTGAAGAATGTAATCTCCGAGCTTCTAGTCTCAGCAAAAATAAGCAATAATCTCATTGCAAAAGCCTAGCAATGAGTAAAAAGGTCTTTTACTGAGGCTAAAACACAACTGGTGGTGTGGTTTCAGCTGGGACAGCAGCTGGCACGGTGCTGTGTTTTGCATTTAATGAGAATAATGTTGATAGCACACTGAAGTTATAGCTGTTGCTACGCGGTGCTTACCCCAAGTCAAGGACCTTCAGTTTCCGATGTTCTGCCAGTGAGGAGGTGCACAAGAAGCTGGGAGGCAGCACAGCCAGGAGAGGTGACCCAAACTGACCAAAGTTATATTATGTGCCATAGAATGTCATAATGGTCAGTATATAAACTGGGGGGAGTTGGCTGGGGAGGGAGGCTGCTCACTGCTGGGTATGGGCATTGGTCATTGGGTGGTGAAGTTGTACTGTGCATCACTTGTTTCTCTTGGGCGTTACTGCGCTCTCTCTTTTTATCATCTCCCTTCTCATTACAATTATTGTCATCATTATTATAACAATATTTTACTTTATTTCAATTATTAAACTGTTCTTATCTCAACCTTTTATCTTAACCTTTTTTTTTTCCCAATTCTTCTCCCCATCCCACTGAGAGCACGCAGTGATGGAGCTGCTGTGTGGTACTCAGTTGTTGGCTGGGGTTAAACCATGACACCCAGTTATGCTGCACTACGGTGAGTAACTGTAGCGAACTCTGAAACAGCTAAAGTAGCAATTCTGTGTTTTTACCAACAGATGGACTGGCTGTCAGCATCCAAGCACTGAAGTGTTTGAAATACTGGTATTGGAAAGCTCAGTGCCTCTCACTTTCACATGAACTCTCTGTCAGCCACCAGTTACCACAGGTAGAACTGTGTTTTGAAAATGTAACCCAGAAAGCTGGAGACCAACACAGCTTTTCACAGCAAACCTTCTGAAGGCAAAACCCCCTTGAACTGAGCTCCTGACGGGATTCTCTAAGTGAATCAGTTACGGCTGCAAAAGGAGGAATGACTCCTTAGAGACGTATTTCCTTGTGCAAACCCCCTTGGATACTAATTTAGTGTTAATAAAAAGAGGAAAATTGATGAAATGCCTGTCTGTAGGACAGAGGTGCTCTCCAGCTGAGAAACAGAGAAAAAGAACAACTCTTTATATTATCTGAGCTATCTGCTTTGTGGGGGAAGCATGGCACCATTTCTCTTGCAGTGCTCACTTATAAAGCAGAACAAGCATGTCAGATCTGCTGTAGTCAAGAGGCTATAGCACAGTGCCTCCAGGACTGCAGGAGCAGAAAGAAAATGAACAGCATAAACCAGGCAGCAAACACCACTCTGGGTTGGTCTGAAATGAAAAAACCATTTTAACAGAAGTGGAAGATTTTTTTATTAAAAGACCTAAAGCACTGGATCCATCACTGATACCTTCTTCATTGGGGTACAGAAGAAAAGACAAAAGGATTTAGCCCACAGGGACCCTCTGACCATCATGTGGATGTGGCCCTTAGTGCCATGATATAGTAATTGGAGTTGGATTAGGGGTTGGACTTGATGATCTTGGAGGTCTTTTCCAACCCAACCTATTCTATGATTCTATGTTAAGAAAAGCTTTCTTTGGAAACACTATTTAACAGCAACGGTGGTCAAACACTGGTGTGGATTGCCCAAAGAAACCGTCCCCAACCTTGGAGACACTGAAAACCCAACCGGACATGGTCCTGGGCAACCTGGGCCTGCTTGAGCAGGGAGGTATGGACTGGACGATTTCAAAAGGTCCCTACTAACCTCAATCATGCGGTGAAATAGCCCCAATATCCTTTTTCTATGGCCAGGTGAAGATGAGAGCCATAAGGAGATCCTTAAATTCTGAAACCATGGCACCTTGTTCTAAAGCTCTATTTTTATCTTGATCCTAGTATTAAAAAGTCCCCACAAAATAAGACAAACAACCCTCCCCCCAACACCCCACCCCCCCCCCCCCCAAAAAAAAAAACACAAAATAAAACAAAAAAAAAGCCCCCAAAAGCAAAAAAAAACCTCTCCAGGTAGTCCAAATGAAAGCCTCACTCACTAAAGATCTGTGCTGCCATATTTCAGGAACACACCCCTCTGGGAAAATGTTTCATGCTCTGGTAGCACCAGAGCTCAACAACTCAGCTGATGCACAGATGTGTTTAAGAAGCCTCCAGCTCCTGGGGTCCAAGCTGCAAGAGGGAAGTGGGTTCTTGGGCACCAGCTAGTGAATATGTTTACTGGTAAAAAAAGATCATGTAGCAACAGGATGAAAAACAGGATTATAATGACATCCTCTGGACCGTGCTTTGCCCAGGGCTGGTCAGTGGTTCTGATCTGAACTGGGAGGGGAAACGCGCAGTTACATGGGCTGGGACAGATAATGAACTCCAGAGTAAAGAGCAGATTTTGTTACATGTTTTAATGCCAGTATCCTAAGCAACGAGCGTTGCAACAGAGAAGGCACAGGATATACAAATACGTTGCTATAGATATCTGGTCCTGCCTGGTAAACTCATGTGAACTTCTTTCCTGCCCTGCAGCAAAAGCTGACACCCACATACCAGCCACTGCAGCACCTGTTTCGTCTTCCCAGGCTGCAGATGTGAGGCCAAAAGTAACACCTTTCGATAAAGTCTGAACTGTGAAAAGGAGTTATCTTTGCCCCTTGAAAAACTAAATAATAGAAGCAGCAAGATGAAAGAGAAATCTTAATCATTAATGCTGCAAAAAATTTAAACCCTGCAGAAATGCTGCAGGTTTGAGACGTGAAAGGTTGATGTCAGGAGGGGCTCAAGCTGCTTCCACTGCTGCCTTCGGGGACACAGAAAGAGAAACAAAACTCGTTAAGGAAAGACCATACTAAATAAATAAAAGGGCTTTTAAAATTTTTCACTTTCAATGAATTATCGTGCCTTTATTTAAATAAAGAACATTGCTTATTTGCAACTTATTTTCAAGTTCAATCCTTTTCAGAAGTATATTAAAAAGAGTGGCTGAAGGGGAAGGACCACACTGTGTATCACTCACATTTCAGATCCAGAAAACTCAGTAACAGTTCAGGTATGTACAATGAATGTCCTTCCAAAAGGTGGAGTGAATTGGTAAGAGACCTCAAGCCACTTTACAGGGTAAGTTTATCCATAAACACTTACCCAGGAACTGTGTGGTCTTGAAAACCTGATTCCATGTCTCAGATGAAAACCCATTAAAAATAACAACCTACAACCCCCAGCTTGCCAAAGAAAGACATAATTACAAAGACTCCAATCCTCAAAATAGCTATGTGAGAGAACTATTTCCAGGCTGGCACGTTCATTTCATGGAGTCAACTGCAAGGGCTGAGATACCCACTTAGAGGTCTCTGGATTGCTCCCATCTACAGAAGTCACTTTACTCAGGATTATATTCCCAATTTACAGGGAAAAATCAATTAGCCACTGACATCGAGCATCGGTGCATTAACCTGAGAACCACTGCACATTCGAATCATCAGGGTGTGGCGAAGAGGCAGTTGCAGATCACAGTGGCAGGAGCTCCCCAGTTGCTGGAGTCACAGCAAGGTGCTGGGGCACACTGATACCTGCTGCACCCACTGGTGCCCACTGCACCCACCAACACTGACCCCCATCACCAGGAGATGAGAGTTTGCCATCGAGGGTATGGCTACAAACTCACTGAAAGGAAAGAAAAAACCACAAATCACCCCCCAACATTCAAGAATTGTTGCTAATGAGGAAAAAATGAGATGTATTGGTACCAGAAAAGTGGCAGTTCCTCGGGGAGCTCTCCATAAAGTTCTCCAGCTCAGGGAGGAGCGTTTATTACTATAAAGGGCAAATATTCCCAATGCAGTAAGAAAAGCACAGAAATATTTTGAGTAAATTAGGAAATTGGGTTAATTTGGGTGGGAGCGACTGGGCAGCAATGCAGCTTGTGACTGCGGACAGGAAAAGAAAATCATGAGTGGATTTTCCCCATCTCCTCCCTTTGTCCTTTTTTTTTTTTTTTAAACAAAACCAAGGGAGAAGTAGCCAGCTCTATTTTTTTCAGACACTGTGCAAAGTTGGCGAGGCTTAAAAGAAAATTAGTTTGTTTACACAATATTGCAGAGCAAGGTAATAAACATGTCAGCACAATGTCTTTCTTAGTGCACAAGGTCTTCTTCTGAGGTTAGGTTGCACGAGGAAAAACCCACATCACGTTCACTGAATTGTGATACATAATTTTATATAAAGCTCTGTGAATACTGGCCTGCAGGATAGGGGAAGGTGCCTGATGGAAACTGGGAAATAAGAGAGAATATTTTTAGAAAAAGGGAAGAAAAGTGACAAAAATTAGCACAGGGCACTACATTTTTAATATAATTACAACCACAGAATTAGCATGGGCTGTTTTGTCAATAGATTTAAAAAATTTCATTTGGTGTATTTATTTAATTTAGGAAGGTAAATCCCAGAAAAAATTTTCTAAAGAATAATCACAGCCTCTAGGAGAAAGGAACCTGGATTACATTTCAGAAGAATTAGCCAAACTCTGGCAGTCACAAGAGCCAGCCAATGGCCCCTGAGCAAATCCTGCAGCACCAGAGCCACTCATGTGGAAAAAATGGAGAGTTTGGGACAATGACATTAGCTAATGAGACAGTGACAGATGATAACCAGCCCTCAGAGGGCAGGTCTGTGAGACCATCCTCACTGATAATGATGCCTAAATGAAAAACAAAGAAGAGATCTGACATCCTTTCCTTCCCCAACTGCAGGTACTGTGCTGAGATACAGATCTTGAAGGAATCAAGGGCATTTCAGGGTAGCTAATCTGAAACAAAGCAGGGAAGAAGGTTTGCCTTCAAAGAGTGAAAAGAATCATTTTTTTTTTTTTTTAATTAAAACCCCCCATTATTTAGGAGGGGTATGCTTAGTGAAAAGATGCTCCAAAACGTGGCTTTAGAGATATGCCAACCTGCTACCTTTTATGAAAATTCAACCAACACTTATTAAGTGAAAGTACTGAAACACCGAGCAGAAAAAATATCAACCAAAAAGAAAGATTCTTTGTCACCAACATTTTCAGTGACCAAAAGTACAGCTATTGCTAACAATTTCTACTACTACCTGGGTTTTTCTTTTGTTCCAAAAAACTTAAATCTAATATAAATGCATCCATTTATTTTATTAATCTATCTTTCTAAAGTACCCTTTGTTTTTTTTTTTTACATCAATTATCACTTTGAAATAGTACAAAAGCCACTCGTTAAATTTCTTGTAAAAATGCACTCCACAAAACCAAAATTCATCTCAAAACAGTGTTCCCTTTCCCCTTCAGTAGTAACCACTAATAACAGTAATCAAATTGTTTCACACCTTTCTTTTCCTCTTTGTTGAATGAAAAAACAAACAAACAAACAACATGGATGTTTAAAATCTAACAGCAAACCTAGAGTTTAACTAATTTAGTTTGTTTTCTTTTTTTCCTTGCAGAGATTTAAAACCCTGTGAAATAGAATCTTTGTAAAATAACTACATGAGAACATTATTCCACCTGTAAAGAAGGAACCTGATTCTCCTGGATGTAGCAATTCAAGTAGAAGGAGACCAAATCTTCCAGTCCATGCTCTACACTAGCCAAGGGTATTACTCAAATTGGTGCAGGTGACTGTACCAACCTCACAGGAATTTTTTTTAAATTAATTTTTAAAATCAAGGAGCCAAAAGTGCAGCAACTACTATCCTGAGCAGGAAAGCTATGTTCCCAGTACACATCCTGGACAAGAGCACCACATCAGGAACATGAAGCAAGGTTTGTGTTTAGTTAGTGTCAGGGGAACCATAAGCTTTTATGCCTTGAGAATACAGTGGTAATCACCTTGCACTGAATTCCAGAAACATTTATGCTGAGATGTGAACATTCATCTGGGTAATGTCCTGCTGTCGTCCCCAGTTGGCAAGGTCTGCCCGTGCCAAGGGCCCATGCCAAGGCACACCCAGATTGGTGGCTCCCCACAGGCAATGTGTGCGAGGCACACGTAGGTGTTTGCCCAAGGCAGTGCCCTGATGGCATGAACTCCAGACTGAATGTTCACAGGGATGAGCAGAGTGTTGGTGTTCCTTTTAGGCTGACCCTGAACACAATGTGCCCTTCTGACCAGCAGTGCTATGACAGACCATCTCTCTGACCCTGCTCACTGATACAAGTAAGACCTTCTCTTGCCTCTTCAGTTTCCATCCTTAACAATGGGAGAGTAGCTCTAGAAAACAGCAAACCATATGATTTTGTGAGTAGTTCTTACAAAATCCATAAAAAATGGGCACCATGCCTTCACCAAGCTGTCAGAGACTGTGCTGACTGGACTCTCCCAGCAGTCAAGAACAAGGCAAGAGGAGGCTGGAGCAGCAGCACAGCAGGACACCTCCAGTCCCAGCCCACCCATTAAGTAGTTGCAACTTCCATTAATCCTGAACACTCAACAGTATAATTTGCTCTTAAGTGCGTTCACTATAAATTATGCAGAAGAACAATATAACCGTCTCCAAGAAAGGGAGTGCTCCATATCAGAGGAGACAGAGGAGACTGGTACTTCTAGGGGCACCAAGAGCAGCCCTATGAAAATACATTCTCTCTTCTGGCATTTCTGTGTAGCATTTAACACTCCAATGCAAATCATCTTGGAAGCAAACCATGCAATCTGCACTCAAGACATCACTTTTCTCATTAACCTCCACCACAGGGCTCCATCCCCAGCAATATCCACACCAAATGTGCTTTTCCGAGCGCTGCGGGTGAGGGCTGCCTGGAGCTGAGCCTCTGTTACCAGGCTGGGTAAGACAGCAAATGGAAAATCAAATCACGTTGAATTTTATATTTATATCTAAGTGATGCCAGTAGTGGCCAAATGTGTGTATTTTCTTCCCTAACTGGGTGCAGTAACAGGAAGGAGATCTGATGGTTTTGAAGCAGGAAGCATCCCAACAGGCGTGGGATGAGAAGAGCTGACCTCCACCTGAGACCACATATGGGGCACATCCTGTCCCACCGTCTTGGTGCCGCATCGGTGAAGGTCCTGACTGGAAAAACAGGAAATGTGCCTTCTCTCAATAGTAATGCTGAAGATGGACATTCATGTTTATGTGAGGAAAAGGGAATGAGGAAGAAAATCTACTCCTGATACCCCCTTTAAGTCTCTGTCTCAGATGGCACAATCTTCATGAACTTCATTTTAGCAAAGACAAAAAAAAAAAAAGGCACCTAATCCGTAAGGTTTTAACATATCAGGCCACGGACAGATAAGCTCTCCTGGGTATGGTCACACCAGGATACTGACCTCAGCTACTTTGTGACCTTTTAATTTATAACTCTGTCTCCAAAAAGACATCAAGCTACAACTGTTATCAACTACTACTCTGCTCGATTTCTAACAGTGTTAAAGAAAATCCTACTAAACCAAACACCTCGACCAAGTTCTGCATCTTTTGCTAACCAAGATCCACACTAGATCCAAAACAGACTGCGCTTTGGTGTGGTTTTTTTGTCTTTTTTTTTTTTTTTTTTTTTTTTTTTTTTTTTTTTTTTTTTTTTTTTTTTTTTTTTTTTTTTTTTTTTTTTTTTTTTTTTTTTTTTTAATTTCCCTTCCCCAAGGATGACATTATCTATTTTCCTGGAAATTTTCAGCAACTTTTCTGCAGGAGGAGAAGGTATCCTGTGTGAGAAACCACGTCAACAAGACCTTTCCGTAAATCCAACATTTGTGTAAGATCAACACAATAATTTATCATTTATTTTTTCCTCTTGAAAGGAACAGGAAAAAAGTGTTTAAAGGCCGCGGCAGTGGTTAAAAGGAGGGCTCTGATGGTGGAGGATGGTGCACTAATTGAAAGTTTCTGAAGTGATGCCTTCTCCTGGGGTGTGCACACATCACATTTCAGCACATGACAGCAAGGCCGCTTCCCTTTGCCTTGAAGCCTGCTAACAGCTTTGTGTAGGCAGTTTGTATGTTGAAAAGGGAAGGTCTGCAAAGGTACCACGTTTAGAGTCAGAGGAGTCAATCCCACAACTGATATAGGTGTTTGGAGTCACATGGACACTGGAGAAGAGGTTCCTGCCAGAAGGTGAAGCTTTGCTCAGCTGAAGGCAGTCTGGACCATGGAAGCACTAGGCAGATCTTCCAGATGACACTCTGCCCTGACTGAGACTGTCATTCAGTCTCTTCTTTCTCCCCTCTGCAAACACAGGCATGATCCTGTTGCTGGACTTTTCTAAACCCAGCACAACAGAAATAATCCCACATTTCCCCGCCTCTGATAAGAGTAGGTATTAATGCTTAAAAGCATTAAAAGCATTAAAGTAGTACCTTAAAAGCATTTTAGACTCTTTCATTCTTGTAGTTAACACTAATTTTTTAGCTTCTTGACCCTATATTGCAGAGGTGACTTGTGAGACCTACTGTGAGACCTCCTTCAAGTTTCACAACTAAAACTCAGTGGCAAGCATCAAATAGGCTCCCAAAAAAAGACTGACCCCCATATTTTCTCTGCAACACCAACATTTCCAACTGCAGAAGGGATGGTGGGGTAGGGTGGACAGACAGGCATTTATACATCCCATAGCCCAGGGCAGAGCTTTTTAGTGTTTTGGTGCTAAAAACTTTCCATTTTGGAAAAGAAGAGGAGCTGCAGTTAAGGATGACCCTGTTGAACAATAGTGCATGGCCCTGGCGTGCTGGGTTTTGGAGTGACTCCAAGCAGGGTGGGACTGTAAAAAAGTGGACAAAAGCTTTGGATATTGATCTACGGGGAGGAAGCGCTTCCTACTTCCTATACTCCACAGAAAGGACCAGGGCTTTAAATAAACCTCCTCCTGAGCTCTGCTGAACACCAAAAGGGTTGCTGCTGGAACAAAGTCCTATCTGGTTGGGACCTGGCTGAAGGCAGGCGGAGCTCTCCCAGGGAATGGGGCCACCCCACTGCAGTTTCCAACATGCTGATGGGAAAGGGAAGGCTGGGCTGCCCACAGTCCCATTTTGACTGGCACCACCTACACCAAAAAAGCCTGCAGAAGCCCAGGACAGGGCCCTCAGCTCTGCCACCAAAGGTGCAGAGCCAGACTTGCTCCTCAAGCACATCCTTTGCTGAAAAAGGAAAATTGAAGTGTACATGTAGACTTTTGCCATTTCAGCATCACACTATTTCTGAGACCTTTTAGCCCTTTCTTGTATGGCCTATAGGGCTGCAACAGCACCTTTATTTTGATGGACTGAGACACTCAATCTGCTCCAACCATCCCTCCCATCTCCCTTCCTCCCTCCACACCTCTGCAGCCACACCAGACCTTCCCCTCTTGCCTCCCTCCAGCATCAACCACAGTCCCACAGGTAGACCACGAACACTGGAGCCAGGGTAATCCACAGGTTGGGCAACTGACAAGCAAGTAACTGGCATTGGCAAAAAACCCCACCTCACTCCTAATGAATACCAATGGAACATTTACTTTGCTTGGATGTAACACAATCAGATCCTAAACACAGTAATACATATTTGCAAAACACACAGATCTTACTTCTGTACATTACCATATCAATTACCTTATCTGTCCATTTTAGTGTACATATTCAGTAGTAACAACTCTCATCTGGTCTGTTATCCACCCTGAGCATCAGCCCACAGCAGGAAATCTGTCTGTTGTTTTTCAACACATCCTTAGTCTGCTAGAGCACCCACTGCCTATTAACCCAATAGAAGATGACTTGTTCTATGTCAAAATTTCTTAAATCTACATCTCAGATACCTTGCATGGGTTGGAAGATTTAGTAAGAGAAAATAAAGAGACAGAAGCAAGGAAACTACAGGTTTGGAAAATATCAGCCTAAGATTAAGAAGCAATGTGGAAAAAATATATTCCAAATTATATTCTCAAAACAAAACCAGAGCTATAGACAAGTAAGAAAGAAACAAGTTGTGCACATGTTTCTGCTACAGCAAGAAATGGCACTACTCTGAAATGGGATTGAATAAGCAAACTTCACATTCCTGGAGGAAAAAATTATTTCATGATTAGCTTTGCACACAGCAATTACCCACCAGTTTGGAACAGACATCTGTGATTTTTGATGTGCTGAGACAGCCATCAGAACTGCACTGGGTTCAAATTTCAGAGAGAAAGTTATCAACTCCTGCCCTGTTTAACAAAGGACCGAAGGAGTCAAAACTATTTCTTGTAGACATTATCTGCCACATCACTGGACCCTGAGATTAGCTCTGCTGGCTAAAGCACGGTGCTAATAAAGCCAAGGTTGTGCGTTCAATCCTCGGATGGGCCATTCATTTAAGAGCTGGACTTGATGATCCTTGTGGGTCCCTTCTGACTCAGAATATGTCTCTTGTGACAGCAAACTGCCTTCAGTAAATGTACAGTTCTTACAAAAATCCTGGATTTTCTCCAGTAATTCACACCACGGCAATACGGTGAGCACTCAGCTGAGGAGGTGACTCTGTTAGCCCGAAATAAGGCAAAGTGCAGTAAAAAACAGCCCATGCCAACATCAAACTCACAGCCAAGAGTAAGGGGGCACACCTGCTTGAGTGCCAGCCCTGGAGAAGTGGCATATCCACCACAGGCATGCACTGAAACAAAGATGCTGAGTGACACTGTGCCTGCAAATTCAACTTAGCTATTACAGTTTTATTCCCTGTTTCTTGTTTCCATGTTGTCTTAATGTCCTATAAGCTTCTGTTACTCAGCTTTGTCTTAATGGCTTCAGTGTAGAAGTGAATGTGTCTCAACACACTTATACTTTAATGCAGTCAGTACTCATCATTTTCAATATTCCCAAAGATGAACTGTTCCTCTTGGAAATATCATGTTCAGGCCTTGATGTGGCAGATGGACCATCATTCACTGACTTTATTCCTGAGCTTTATCCCAGAAGCTGGCCAGGCTTTGCTCCCACCACCCAAGTCATGGTCTCACTCCTACTGGTTCAAAATCATCTTCTAACTTCCAGCTCAAATGTGTTCGGTGCGTTTGCTCTGGTCCTAATATCAACATCTCTACAACTTCCCCTCTGCTACACACACCAATAGAGAGCCATCACTCTCACATCAGCCTTGGCTTTCCTGGTTTAACTGACCAGGCTCTTCTTGCCTCCTCTCAGATACTCATTTTCCTTTCCCCCTGTCACAGAAATCCTCCCCTGCAGTTTGTGCAGTGACAGCCTCCCAACTCCTGGCCACTGGCACCACACGCACCATCTTGGACAAGGTCTCACCTCGACATCAAGTTTCCTTATCTGCACTGGGAACTCATCCAAGAATGGGATTTGCCTTTTGACCTTAGTGTCTTGGGTCAATCTGTATTCATCTCCGCCTGGGCTCCTCTCTGTGCTTCCAGATGAGCAGCTTCTCCCCTGTTCAGAGATGGACCCCCCGCATTTCATGCCTTTTCTGTGCCTGCTATCCTCTGGGGTATCCTACTCTCTCAGAATGATGTTCTGATCTTCTTTCATGTTGATGGCAATTGGCAGCATCATGGGACCAGATATCTGATCTGTGTACCCCCAAATGTGGAGCTTCAAAACCCATCTGCTGAGAAGGTCTAATGGAAGACACATAATAATGTCAAGAAATAAGTGATCCAACATGTTTTTGGAACATCTCCACATGTAAAACCTAGCGGTGCAAGGCACACAAGGATATTCCAGTTTCTCCTCCAGCTCTAAATGTCTGGTGATCAAGAAGGACCGCTTCTACCACTCATCCAGAGCATGAACAGGGAATAACAGTGTATTTGTTTTATAAACAAAACAGCAGGGTTGTACAAAACCAACCAACCAAATCTAACCACACCCTCAACTACGGGAGACCACAATCACTCTCTACTTTCTATTCAATAGGATCTGTGTAGTAGAAAACATTTTCAGCAAGTGCAGCTTCTCACAGACATATATTTTTATTTCATTAAAAATAAAGTCAGGTTTTTTCCTCCTAAAGGGTGAGATTCAGATCTGGCATATCAGAGGAACAGCTGTAACAAACAGAAAAGCCATCAGGCAGTTTGCTCTGAAAATACAGTAAAAAAATCCCCCTTCACTAAAGCAGTGAAAAAGGTGACTGAAAATACCCCTGAATGCTACAAGCAGGTTGTAGCCCCCTTGGAGTGTGAGGAGCTTTGAGATCCACCACAGGGGCAGGGGAAGCAGTTCAGCAAACATGTTCATGCACATTTACAGACACATGGTGCTTGTAGTCAATGAGAGATTTGCCACTGAGAAAAGCACTTTTCCTCCCCCTTTTTAAAAAATTTTACATCAAGAGAAGTGTGTCTTTTGCTGCTCCAACCCATCAGTGGAACCACGGGGATCTGACACAACTTCTCCCCTAGCTCCAAGCAGCACTCACACCAGAGCAACACAACATGACCCTCTGCAAACCAGAAAGGCTCTCTGGATTGGGTCACTGTGCAAGTAAACAGACAGGGAGAAACTGTGCAAAAATATCACAAGTATTCCAAAACTTTGGGCTGTGCCATAGCGGCATTTAGATGTACACTGGGACACTCAGGTAGCTTTGGTCAGGCACAAGTCTGCTCAGCTTGCATCACTGCTGACATGTGAGTTTTGAAAAAGTGTCAAGCCCCTACATGTCTTGGCATGCCACTGAATAAAACCTGTGTGTGCATAAAACTCCCAAATCGACTTTTCCTATGGAAAGTGACTGCCTCTCCACAGAAACTGCTCTTTCCATCAGGGAGGGGAGCTGTGGCAGCATGTTCCTGCAGGCTGCACCACGAAGCCGCAGAGGCTGCTGGGAGCACCTGAGGCAGAGCTTACAGAGCTCCTCAAAAACATAACACCATTCTCTACCCACAAATAACCCCACTAAAACACATTCAATTTCTTGATGCTGCTGTTGCTGGCAGCATTTTCAAGCCTGTTGCTTTCCTGGAGAAATCCATGCCATGCACACACTCCAGCCCACGCCACGTTTGACACGAGTAGCTTGGTTTCAAGCAGCTGGAGTTCCTATTTCTTTGCAAAGAGTACAGCTTAGCAAAGGTACAAGTTAAAGTTAACCAGTGGCAAGCCTGCTGCTCTGGCTCTGCAAGGGGAATCACACCTGCTGGTGGCTGGCCCAACAGAAAAGCAGGATGCTGGAGCGCTCCTGTTGCGATGTAGAGAAGTAGCAGCTGAGATCAGGCTTCTGCCGTGCCAGGCACCATGCACCGGGCCAAAAAGAGCCTGTTGCTGTGCCAAAAAGTGGATAATTTAAGCTGTAAGGCAGCTGATGGGACTTCCCTGCTTTGCCAGGCAGCTATCTGCAGAAACCCATCTTGCAGCAGCAAACATCACCCTCCACTGAAGAGGTGGAAAGTCCTTTCAAATCAGTTCTGAGCAGGTCCAAGGACAGGGGTTAGGGGTAAAGAGAAGCTGCCTGATAAATGGCAACACTTGGCAAGCCTAAAAAAAATACATGCTTCCTTTTCTTCAAAAGGTTACAGTCCTTTTTCTTATTGTTGCCTCTCAGCCCATAAAATATCATTATATTTACCCTGATTGAAAATATTAGAGGTCTTATGTCTTAAACTTGAAGAACATTTTTTCCACTCAGACAGATGAATTTTGCTTACCTTACCTTCACCAAGCAGTAGTGCCAACAGCTGCTAAAGTACAGTATAAATATTAGCCTTTGCCAGTAAACAAATGCAGATTTTGGTACCAGATCTCACTGGAATAATCACATAATTAAAGAATGGTTGGATTCTGAAGACACCCTTTAAAGATCATTCAGTTCAACCCCCCTTCCATGGGCAGGGACACCTTACACCAGACCAGATTGCTCAAAGGTCCATCCAACCTGGCCTTGAACACTTCCAGGAACGGGGTATCCATAACTTCTCCCAGAAACCTATTCCAGATTCTCACCACCCTCACAGTAAATTTCTTCTTAATGTCCAATCTAAACTTACCCTCTTTAAGTCTAAAACTGTTGCCCATTGTCCTGTCATTTCTGACCCCCCAAAAAAATCTTTCTCCATCTTTTTCATAAGCCCCTTTATAATGAAAGGCTGCAATGAGGTCTCCTTGGAGCCTTCTCCAGGCTAACAAACCTAAATCTCTTAGCCTGTCTTCACAGGAGAGGTGCTCCATCTCTCTGATCATCTTCATGGCCTGCTCTGGACTTGCTTCAACAGGTCCATGTCCTTCCTGCACTAAGGACCCCAGCGTTGGATGCCAGGTGGGGCCTCACAAGAGCAGAGGGGCAGGATCACCTCCTGCATACATGACAACACCTTGTAAGCAAAAGCCCAGCTGGGGAATACCAGCATGGACTGAGCAATTCTGCATGGGGGACTGAAGAATGTATGTAGAGATACGCTGGACCACAATAGCTAGAAACTCCACTTCCATGGTTTATTTATTTGTATTTAACAAACTAAAACCCTAAGTGCCATACTGAAGGTTCAGTGACAACTCATACTAAATAAATTAGCCACTCAAATCATTAAAACACTTGAGAGCTGCTTTGCTTCCTTCTGTTTATGCTCTACTAATCTCTACACTTCTCTCAGTCTGACAAAGCAATTAAAAAAATCCATTCCACTTTCAGTTTCTGACCAGAGAAAGCACGGTGGGTTCACGAGTTACCAGAATTTTTTTTAATCAGAAATATTATTCTCCATATACTTTCAGTAAATAATCCCAGTGAGTTTACTTATGAAACAGATCTGCAAAATTAAATAGGCAAGAATGTAAACTTAGTGCCTCTGGTTCAAAATACTTCCAGCCTCACCTAAGAAGTGACTTGGCTGGAAAGTTATTTATTGAAACAAAGAGGCCAAGTGATACAGGAGTGCTGAAGGCAGGCAAGGAGAGCAGGGAGGATAACACCTAAGTCAGTTATGTAAGTGGGGAAGCACAGGGTGAAAGGACGGGAGGACTCTGTGGGATGCATGGCAGCCAGCCGCAGAAAGCTCATAAAGAGCTTTGGCAGGAACCGGCTGCCCTGCCGGTGACAGTGAATCCAGGTGACAGTGAATCCAGGCTCTGGCACCACCAGCTGCAGGACCCCACGCCCGCAACCTGAGCTGCAGCGCAAGGCTCCTGGTGGTTTGCTGCCCAGCTTTGTGCTCGGGGGCACAAGCACGGAGCCTGCAGGACGCTGGGGAAAACAACAAAAGGACCTCGGTGATTTCTCTGACATCTATTTGGCAGTTTAATACTGGGTTTGTTTTTTTTCCCTAGGTTTGCTGCTAAAGTGCCCACGGACAATGAGACTATTGAGAATTTACTACAGCGTGAGATTAGTTTGGGTTTCAGTTTCTGCTGAACCAGCTCATTTCCTTCCACATTCTTGCAGGAACAGATGCTAAAATATAAATGGGCAGTCAGCATCATAAAGGCAGAAAATGGAAAATCCTTCATACAACAGCATGAAGTTAAAAATACTACTTCACAGCTTTAGCCAGAGCCATTCAATAGCTCGCGCCCCTGTCTAATTACATTACATTAAGGAGGCAAGGAGCTATTATTTTTTCTTTTCCTTAGAAACAAAAAAAGACCCAAACACATACACGCCTCAAAATATCAAAACCCCAACCAACCAACAAAACTGGTCAAACCAGCCAGATTAAATGAAATCTTCAAAGGAGCTAAATAGAAAAATTACTTTCATCCCCTCCCATCACGCATGACTGCAGTGCTGTCTTCAGATACCAAATTCAATCACTGCAGCAATTAGTCACAGAATTCAAGGTGAAACTGCCAGATACACCAAAGGGAATCCCTGTGCTATAACCAGTTCTTACCCCACAGAGGCAAACCAAGCAGATCAATAATCTGCAGTTAATAAAAAGCATCCCTTAGATATCCCTGGGCTGCAACAGCACAAGGACGAAGTGATGGCAGACCTCGTTAAACAAACACCCAGCCCCCGCGGCCACCACTCCAGTCAGTGCAGGAGCATCTCTTCCCTGGAAGCTTTGGTGCTGAGTGTCCACAGCTCAGAGCATCCCCATAGGGTCATGCAGCAGAGACAAAGCCTCCAGGGCTGGGACTTTCTTTAGGGAAAAAATAGGTGGAAAGAAACCTAGGTTGCCCTGTTCTACCACACCCGCCATGCTTCTCCTTCCACCCATGGTCACTCCAGTCACCATTAGTCACAAAAAACTAACTACAGCCTTCCAGAAGCTAAATTGCATCCGCCAACTTTATCCTTGCTCAGAAAAATTCCAAGTATGGCAAGATGCTTCACCATGCAGCTCTGCCATTCAGATGCTTTGCCAGCTAGATGGGCATCCTGAAAACCCTCCAGGCACTTTTTAAAGACCTTTTTACATACAGATATAATATCCATTATCCTCTGATGCTTTTAAAATGTCAGATGCTTCTCATCGGGCAGCCCAGATGTGCAACCCACTGCTTGGCAAGCCTATACCTCCCTGGTGCCATTCCAGCAGCCCACTGCTGAACCTGCAAGATCCATCTCCTTCTGGCTGGGGGAAAAATACATTAATAAAGGACAGAAAGCTGAGATCACAAAGGACCAAAGCCACTGAGTTCTCCATCAAGTAGCTTCAGTGCTCAGTGCAAATTTTTCCAGGAGGTTTCTAAACCTCTGAGAACTACCAAGCTGTGAAGTATAAATATGCAATTTAAATACACAGATGATATATATGTCAGTGGAACTAATGACACAAAATCACGGATAAAATTTAGGAGGATTTTCAGACAAATCTTTCCAAATCATCAGCTTCTGGATTTAAGACAAGCGAGGTAGGTACATGGAGGTTCAAACAAAGCTTGAATTTAGCTCCCATGGAGAACATAAAGGTCCCTGCTGGCAGCTGGGGCCAGAATCAGCTCTGCAATGACTTACTGACACAAGCTAGAGGAGTTTCAATCCTGCCTGTAAAGAGCTGAGAAAACGATGCAACTTCCTATTGCTTTTGTCAACTTATTCATCAACACTTCAGTATTATGAGCATTTTAATCACCTGCACATTGCCTACACAATTAGGCTTTCTTAAAAAAACAAACAAACAAAAAATGTTGTAGCATCCATCATGAAAAAATAAACTCCCAGGGCAACTCTTGGCGAACGCAGCTGCCCTGTCATTTCAGCAGGGCACTGCCTTTCTCGCTTCCCATCTGCAGCTCTCCCGGCACCGGTTCAGCAAACCACGTCAGCACCCACTGCTCCTCTGACCTGCAGAGCAAAGCCCTCTGAAAGCCAGCGCGGCTGCTGTCGGATGGTGTCCTGGTGGCTCTTAGGCCAAGTTCTGGTGCCAGTCACACCACCCTAACACCACAATGCTGCATCAGAACGAGAGGCTGCAATTAGATTAGAGACGTTTGATGGCTTCACCGTTGCTCTGCTCGCTCACCCAACTTCACCTAGACCTCTAAACTACTCAAACTACTCTCTGGGATTTAGGGTTTAAAGCCAACCCCTTCCCTCACTGCCAAAACATACACTTGGGACTGATGGAGGATTTAAACATTTCCCCCAACAAGTATTTCTGGGTATAGAGGGATCTCACACAGCCACCCCAAGCAGGACAGACACCCACAGGATGCCTCCACACCAAATGACGCCAGTGTCTCCCCCAAGCACCCAGAGAAGGGTCAGTACCATGCTACCAGCCCCAGTCCCCACTGGCTGCCCAAGAGGGTGCTGGCTGACCCCACTTTCCCCCTCACCTTGTCCCTCCAGACACCCTGGGCTCAGACATGGGGGTTTCTGGGCTGGGCTGGCCACCACATCCCTTCGGCTACTTCTCTGCAGCCCTGTGTGAACCAGGAAGTGGAGGCGAGCCAGCAGTTTATTTTTAGCTTTTTTTCCCCCCACTTAATTAAAAAGCAAAACCACATGCATAAACCACACGTTCATCCTCACTCCACCCAGTAAAGGGTTTTACATTTTACATCCTTCCAACACTCAAACATTCCCGGACAATGATGGAGAGCAAATGTCACTGCATCACCCCACACATTTCCATTATGCCCCTCAGTATCTCCATTCCTACACTGGCAAAATAAGAGTCTCTGAAACACTGAATTGAGTCTCCTCATGAAGCAAACAAAGCCTGAAGTGACAGCTCAGAGAGAGTGGCTCTGTTCTCACCTTGTCTCCCCCTTTCTCTCCTTCCCCAAAACCATCCAGGACATCCAGGAGCACTGGCAAAAGTTGCAGGTCACACCTCCAAAGCTTTGTTGCAGACATTTCATAGAAAGAAGAGCTATTGTGGGATTATGTATCCCTCAAGTTCACCACAGGTTTGAATCCCTACTAACCAAGAGCTGGCTGTTGCTTTTCTTCTACAGCTCCTCAGATGTCATTACTTGTAATACCTTTGAGTGTTCACTTAAGTAACTTATTGGATCTCAAGAGACACCCCAAACTTTAGTTTCAGACGTGCAGGCAGGTAGAAAGAGTTGAAGGGTTTCTGAGCAGCTGATAGTTTTTCAGTCTACAGCTCCTCAGGCTGAATTTTTGGAGTTAGGAGGAGACCACCTGGCTGGTTGCCCATTCACCATGGGAAGTTTTGGAACAGAACTTATTTCCCCAAAGGTAAAAGTTGAAAAATCCTGCTTTTTCCAAAATGTGTCTATTGAAACTTCACAGAAGTTCTTTAAAAAGAAGGGGAGCGCTAGGTCAGCATACACATACCTACACCTTGAGCAGCAAGTCTTCTGCATCAAAGAGACAAATTCTTTCAGGGAGCAAATACATTCACCAAGACCCAGTTTGTGCCCACAGCCTGATGTGGCTACATATTCAGTATTTAACAGCAAAATTACCTGTTTTCAACTTCTGTTCAAAGAGAAACCTCATGCCAGCAGAGTGCCACTTAGACATGACCATTGTTAATATAGAAATGACTGTTTCAGAGCTCAGAAAACACTAATTAATCACAGCACTGGTCTTATAAGTGATCATTTGCAAATGCCATGCCAGCTCCACACTACCCTGACAATGCTGGCAATGCCTCATCCCAGGCAGAAAAATGCCTCACTATTTGGTGGATACTATACTGCTTCGACAGCAAGCATAAGCCATCATTTTGATGAAAACAAACTTGAGAGATAAAACAAGACACTTGAAATCATAAGAAGGTACCTGCCTCAACTTTATTATCTCACTACTGACTTTTACCTCCAAGACATGAAAAATTTGGTGGGTACACCACTGCACAACAGCTCAAGGATGGACTGGACAGCTTAAAGCATTACAAGACTTGAAGACATAAGCTTTGCTCCAAAACCTCAACAATAATATGTTTGTGAATATGAAAAAGTGGAAACTAAGGCAGTTGAGACACTCCAACCGCTAAGAATTCCTCTATGCTAGGATGAAAACTAGGTTCAATGCAGCCTTGCAGATAATTAATTCAAAAATCTTTTGGAAAAGCTGGCAAATATTTTTGTGCATTTTAGGATGCAGAGCTGAAGTGGAACATCTTTTCCCAGTCCAACCCAACAAACACATGGTAAGCTGCTGGCTTTAGGACAGCAGATTACATTAGTTAATAACCACCCCTTGCTTCAGTCTCACTCAGCCTTCTTGGCCCACCTCAACCAGCCAAACTGGGTTTTCAAAACAGGTCAATGTATTAGGGCTCCCAGAAAGGACCAGGAGGCTACAGGTTGACACGCCATTCAGACATAATGCAGCCCAGATTCACCCTGACCAAGCAGTTGAACTTGTCCTGTCAAAACAGTGTTAAAAATATGTCTTTATCCTGTCCTGGATGGAGGCTTGGCCTCCTTCATGGATGCCAGGATGGGGATTTGAGCAGCACTGCTCTGTTGCTCCAAACCACCTCGCCCTGTACGATGCTGGTAGCCTCACCCTGAATGCCTCACCACAGAGAGCAAAGCTTTCCACAGCCTCTGCTTCTCTTATTGCCAAAAGTTTTTCCTACACAGTTAACTAATAATTAAATCTTTTGTTGTAACTAAGATAAAAGAAGAGGATATTGCTGAGAAGATCCCTAGGCTTTTGCTGCATTGGAGACATTTCACAAAAATATTGCAGCAAGGTTGCAGGTGTCATAAGCCACCTCATCCATTCTTTATCCAACTGTGTACAGCGCCCATCCAACTCCCTCCAGCAATGCCATGAGGTGCCTGGTGCCAAGTATCCCTTTGCTTAAGAACTGTAAGTTATTTTATGCAGTGATGGAGAGGTGTATTTGAGGTGTATTTGCTGGGTGAAGGGAAAGTCTTATACTGTGTCCCAAATCCTGAAGGAGACTTGAACTTAAACCTACTTATCTAACGAAGACCATGCTCTGCAAGGAGCAATGTGCTTACTGCGAGGAAGCACTGAAGAAACATCAGTCAGCTAAAATTTCCTATTTCCTTGCTCTGCAGAAACAGCATCTTCCCTCTCCCACTGCCCAAGGCTTTGCCTCACCCCTTTGCCAAGAGTGGATTTGAAACTGCAATGACACTAGCCTCCTGCTCCCTTCCCAAACAAGACCACCCATAACAAGAGGGGCTTGTTATGCTCTCTCGTCTCACCACAGGAGTGGACACAAACACCTCACAGAGCAGCACAGTGGGCTGAAATAGGCTGCCAGCCCCCTCAAGGGAACCCCTGAGGCAAACAGCATCAAGTTCCCAAGGGAAAGGTGTCAAGACCTCTCCTTCCCAACCTCCAAAGAAACCTACAGACTTCTCCAGCAGCCCAACTGACTGTGTTTATTGCTGCACCCTTCACTTTATAGGCCAACATATACCAGAAAGCCAGCAACTCTCAGCTAATCAGATTTCCGTGCAGACTGACAAATGGCTCCCAATAAGAATACCAAAACCCAATAAAATCAACAGTCTCTATAATCCAACTTGCTCGATGCACTGCAGTAAGAATGTAGAAATCTCATATGCTTTGTTAACACATTTAATCACACTTTGTGGCAGGATCTGGGGAGGTTGTCAGAGGTGGGGGGACTCCAGCCCGGACCAGCTGCTGCAAGGAACATGTCTTTGTTCTTTGTGTTCCACTGATGCTATGTTATTTTGAAACTAAATTCGTGGCAGTTCCTTGACATACCATTAGTGTGGTTGCCAAAAGCCAAAGCTTAAAATCAGATCGTGAACACACACACACAAAGGAGGTCCTCGCTCTGCCACTGGACTACCCCAGGCTGGAGACTTCTTACAGGTGAGTCCTTCCCATCTCCTCAGCCAGACCTGAAAAAAACATTAACTGACAATTCGGTACATAAATCTTTTCTGTGAACACCAAGCACCTGGCCTTGTTACCCTGACCCTGCTGCTCTGCCACACTCTGCCCCTCCAAAATCCAGATCCTATGCACTTTACCCCAAAAAGCTCAATTATCACCAAGAGGAGCTTCAGAATTTTAACGACACCTCTGACATATACATGGTGTCCCTCCTCCTTCCCACAGCAAGGCTCATGGTGACAGCAGAACCCAATGAGTCGGGAGAGGAGGAAATGATGTGCAGAGACGCAGGTGGAAAATCATCACTTCCTCCTTCACAGTGGCCCTCAGATGATCTTAGAAGATGACCAGGATTCCAACTAAAACATTGGTGCTTTCAGAGATCTGGCACCTGAGCTACTGAGCAGGTAAAGGGGACGGTGAATCTGTCAAGGTCCCTGATTAGGTGTGAAAGAAAAGACCTGTGCACACAATACTCTTACTGCAGCTATAAATAGCCACCTCAGCACCAAAGTTGTGCACACTGTATTGACACCCCTGACTTAATAGGATTTCCTAGGTAGCCCAAACCAGCTCGGGCTGCTGCAGGGCAGCCTTGCTGAGCTGTTCTCACAACACACGCATACCGGATGATGCTGTGGCTGGGGGAAGCATAGCTATAATCCCATGTTTTCAGTGCCCTGGTCACTCTAAGGCAGGAGGATATTGTGAGAAACTCCTAAAGGGTCATAATGAGCTTGCATACACAGCATAACAGGGAGAAAACTTCCAGGCTGGCCTTTTCAACACAACAAGCTTATCTCTTATTTCAGATGCTTCTGTTCTTATTACAAATGCAGTTTCTTTCTCCTTTATATTAATACTATTTCATAGCGGTAGAGTAAGATAAAAAACAATGCTCTAATAAAAACAATATTATAATACCATTTTATGTCAAATAATGTAAAATATTATTTTCCTACTCACATTCATCATGTAATTTCACTTCCTGTAAGTTAACAAAACCAACTCTCCTAGTAATAACTTTTTATTGTATTCAAACAAATATGTGAGATAAGAATTTACACATCACTATATTCCTCTTAAAGAAATCTCACCCTGTTTGGGTTACTGTCTGTTAACCTGAGATGCTGACCTGACAACTGTTAAACAAACAATCTTTTACTGTATCATTTCCATCACATCACCTTTGCCTTTGTGGTACTTCACAGCCTGCCAGTGGTGCTAGGAATGTCTAAGTTTGGCCTTGACCCTTTGAGTATGTATCCCCCTGCCCTCAGTCCTGAGGATAGGCTGCACTGCTGAGCCTGTGCCTGCCTTCCCAGACACAACCACAGTACCTGGCCCTGCCACATCACTTCCATCACCTGATAAAATACTCCAAAGCCTGTTCACCCACCTGCTGTGGATAAAACCAACACTTTGAAAATGTACAAGAAGCAAGGGTTGTTTAAACCAAAAGGGAGCAGCCAGTCTCCTGACTACTACCCCACTAGCCAAGTGTCCCACTTGGCCCCAGTGTTGCAAGGGTTGAGCATCACCTGGCTGAAAGCATCACCCCAGCACCCTGGGGCCTGAGCCCGAGATGAGGGGGCAGCAAGACTTTGTGTTGTACAGATGAAGAACAAAAGATGTCTTCTGGTACCTTATCATGTCATTCCCATCATCACTGCCTCACAGGCAACAATCCTGAGCAAGGAATGATGCAGGACAGTTTTCTATTGCATATTCCCTACCAACCCCAGCTTCCTTCAACCGCTACATCACCACAAGCAACACAGGAACCACGCAAGGCACTTGTACACTGCCACCAATGGGCTCAGTACTTCAGGTGGCAGACCCGACTAGCTCAAGACAACCTCTCAGTCGTGCCTGTCGCTCTGGGCATGCTGTGTCTCCAGGGCTTAGGGATGCAAACTCCCTCCGCAGCACTTCTTTGTTTTTCTGGAATGACATTTGGCTATTTGGAGCGCTGGGAACTCATAACACGAGAAGCAGAAATAATAAAGTTGACCTCAAGCTGGTTCAATAGACTCATTCTGAATCTACAGTAGCTAAAACACAGTGCATCATTTTTTCCTACCACAGTCTTAGCTGTTATGCAAACTGCAGCAATGAAGAAAAGAGCTGGCTCATGAGCTAACCTTACCTGTCCGCACCTCATCTGCTTCTTAAGTATGCACTGTACACCACAGCATGGATATACATAGTGTTTGCATGGCTAAGAACCCCAGGCAGAAGTGATTGCACAGAGATATGTAGTTTAAAATTTCATTAAAGAAATGGTTATAACACAATCACAAGCTACTCAATGCACTGGAGGCTGAATGTTGCTAAGGAAAATTATGAACCTCCTCCTGCAAATATCCTTATCTACCCACAACAGAGAAAGAGCCAACAGTTTAACAACATCTATATTCAGCACATGCACTAGACCAGAATAAGGTGATCATTAAATAGTTTAAAACAAAGAAGCTATCAAAAATGTAATGAGCCTTAACAAACCAAGTGAAACAGGGCTAAGAGGCTCTACTAGCTAGGCCTTGAACTTAGTAACCTCTTAGGAAACCTTCCGTAGGAGATGGAAGGACAATCAGCTCCCCAAGAGCTTCCACAAAAGATGGATGATGGACAGGTAGCTCCTTTTGCCAAACCCATTTTCTTTATTCTGCACAGTGGATAATTTAGCTCAAGAGTAAAGAAAAAAAGAGCAAAAGGGGAGGTAAGGAAAATGCCTGAATGTCAGAATAGGCAAACCACTGAGCTAGAAAATCTAGATTAAATTAAGCACTCCTGCAAATTTGTAATAAAGAAATGAACGGTTCCCATCTGGAAGCTCAGCAAATTGACTTGGATCCTGGTTAAGATTGACAGCCCCAGAGCCTGTTTCCAGAAATGTAAATATCCAGTGTGCATTTGCAATCCAATCACAGGCTAAAAATACAAGACAACTTGGAGTGGAAATCTGATTTTGTGTCTACCCTCTTAATGGGGAATAAAACAGTAATTCTGTAGACACAGCAATCTGGACTCATTCTTCCTGCTTGGAGAGATGCTGCAAGATGTCTTTGCACCAGGAAAGTCTTTCAGCTGCTTCTGATTGCAAGGCCACAACTCAGGTGTTGAAGGCCTGACTCTTCTCCATCATACTCTGCTTCCCCAACTCCTCCTCCATCCTGTGTCCCCGGCTGCTCCACTGTACTGTCCTCAGCTCCCTGTTTATTTACACCACTTTATTTGATTCTTATTACTAAGAGTATTCTAGTTCCTTTTTCCCCCAGAGGTTTATCTCTGGCCTTTCATTAAGAGACAAAGTGCTCTTGCTCTCAGTGTGCAGATGGTGAACTCAGTCACAGGCATGAACCAGACTCAGGACTAAATTTAGCCCAGAAGAGGACAGTCTCTCTGCTGGTAGACCAGGAAGGCAATTTGGAGCAGGAACCTATTTTAGATGCTCCCTGGTCCCTCTAGGCTACAGAGAGAGCCTGGGGAGACCAGGCTTAGACTTGGAGCATCAGCCCCGAGGACTTTCTTTCAATGCTACAAAAGGAAGGAAAAGCTATTTCAAGTTAATGTCATCCATATGGCTTAAGAGCTGACACTGAAAGGGAAGTTTTAGGGTGTTCCACCACCAGAAGGCATTAATGGAAAAGGGATGCTTCTCTGTGGATGAGAGATGTCCTTCTGTGATCACAGCAGGCAGGAGTTTTAAACTAGAGAAAAAAATAATCAGAAAAGGATAATCAGGAAAATAAGTTAATTCCCATATGTGGTTTTAATAAACAGGGGGATTGGTAAGCATAATAAAAAAAGCACAGAATATCCAAACTTGTAATGTAATGTAATGGCCAGTCTTCACGAATGAAGAACTGGGGAAGGTCTTTACACCTTCCAGCCTGTGTATTGGATTTTTTTTTTTTTTTTTTTGTTTAGGTGAGACACAGTGCGCGCGGAACTGAACCCACCCTTTAATCCTAAGGTTCATCTGCCGGGGCCAAGCGAGCTTGGATGGTGGCAGCAAGGTCCTCAGGACGTAGATGGATTGCCTTACAGGGCTAACGAGCTCCATCTGCCCGGGGAGGGGCCCTGACTGGGAATCGAACCCAGGCCTCGGTGGTGACAGTGCCGCATCCTTAACCACTAGACCACCAGGGGCTCCAAACTTAGGAGAACAAAGAGCATATTAACATCAATAGCAGCAGTCAGAAAGGATGGTAGACAATCAGCCAGAAATTCACATATGATGAGTAAGAAACAAGATCAAGGATTAACATACTGATACCAGGAACAAGAGCAATGCAACAGAAAAGTCAGGTAGCAGAAAAAGAAATTCCAGAGGACTGCAGTGGTATGGGGTCAACACTGTTTGGGAGAAGGAGGGACAACAGCACAGATAATCCTATACCCTACAAAGTTTGCATGACAGTGCAGTGTAGATTGCAATGTCCACAGCAAGATAAAAATGCTAACAGGGCTTATCTTACTCTGGGACTGTAACTTCCCAAAATACTCAACTGAAGAACCCACTATTAACGTAATGAGCTGACCATAGATATTCCTGGAAGTAGCAGACAGCAATTGTAATCCTCCAGATGCCGAACTGGAAAAGGGTGATTCTAATTTAGACTCTGTAAGTAGCTGTAAGTGCTCAATGAAAGTAACTCTGGAGGCGACTGCAATCATGGAGAAGTGGTTTAGGTAGAAGAATACTATAAAGGGAAGCAAAAAAATCTTTTCAATTTCCCATAAGCTTTGAAGAATCAACGGAACTCGGAATGGAAGTCAACTGGACAAGAGTACTCAAGAACACACTTGTAAAAAGCTTAGAATATCTGTACTGCAGAAATGAAAAAAAAAAAAAAGGTGGTACTGATCAACTCCCAGAAAAGTAGGGGAGACATCTAGGGAATAATTCCCAATCAACTTGAGAAAAAAAAAATCACCATAAAAGGGATTTTTAGGACTAAGCAGAGTGAATGTGAGGAATGGAAAGGAAGGGCTGCTTGGCAAAGACTGTATCAGAGGTCAGGAAGCAAAGGGGTAAAGAGAAATTGCCAAAGTCAAGCTGAATTAGATCATGCAAATAAAAATAAAAAGCAAAGACCAAAATGTTCTTCGGTGATACAAATTAAAAATAAAAAAAAAAAAAAAAAGGAGTAAAGAAAGTGGCAGACTATCAGCACTTGGTTATGTATCTTAAAACAAAACATGAACGGAGAGCAGCTTTTACTGTAACCACACCAGGGTGGTGAACAGAACATGGAAAAAAATAAACCCACACTGCTGACAAAAAACCCATTCAAACTATTAAACAGCCTATTAGCAAGTTAAAACTGAAAATGGGACAGTTTCTAGTCAGGGAGGAAGGTGAACAGCCTGCCCACAGGGCAAGCACCCCAGAGGCGACCAATTTATTTGGGTTGGAAGCCTACTCTCTGCTCACTGCAACAACACGAGACTGGGCTTTGCAATCAACACAGCCTCGTGAAATCTGCTGTTTTGAAACATGCTGACCACAACCAACTCACAGAGTAACCTCAACAACAGGATGATGAGTCTAAAGATGCGTGTAGAAAAATATCTTAAAAATAAGATTAAATGGGATTAATTGCCACCTGTAGCTTCATTCCACAGCACCCAGAGGCAAGAGTGCTCTTAGTGCTCTCCTTCAGCATCTTCATATCCCTTTTCGGAACTCAGCAAAGGTCTTCCACACTTGGAGGTTTACAGGAAGGGAGGGTGGCTATTTATAAGCAGTAGTCATTTAAGTCTTTTTTGAAGAGGAACCAAAGATACATCACCAAAAAAAAAAATAATCTGTTGCTGGATGAGAGCAGTCTGTCTCATGTTTACCTATTAAAATTCAGTAGCAAATACATTGAGACCAAAACCAAGCTCTGCTCCGAATAATCTTAACATAACAGAGATATATATTCCTGGAGTTCACTCCCAAACTTCAGCATTCTGAGTAAATGCAAATTACATCATTTATAGGCACTGCAGGACTGTTTCTTCCATCCCATGGAATAGAGAAAATTTGAGAAAGGTGGGACTAGAAAAGTGGGCAGTATGAACCAGTGTTTAACTTTTCTCATTCTCCAGTAAAGCACTGCCAGAGCACATGGTTGCCTTTAAGGGATGAGAAAATATTTCCAAGTGCAGAGAAAATAAGCTGTAGCTCCATCAAGTCATATTCAACCACGCACGCAGCAGCTGGCTTTGTTCCTGCTGTTTATTGAGTTACACTTAAAACTCTGCAACAACAGAATTGCCATCACACAAGCCAGGAAAGCAAACCTATTATTGTCCAGAATGATTATTATATTGTATTATTAACCAAGACAACTTAAGGAAAAGGTAAGAAGCTATGAGTAAATCCATGACTTATGCCCAGCTCCACTGTTGCTCATCATCTCCAAGCCAGCTCAACTGGGTGTACAACCAAACATATCATTGCTATTCAGAGTAACAAGGAACAGCTTAGCCTCTAGCCTCCAGATTTGAAGACATCACTTTAAACAGAAAGACAATTAAAACCAGAACTAGCACATAGGAGGTCCATGGCATCAACAGGTGTTGCAGGATTCTGAGTCAGTTGTCTTGATGCAATGTGGTACACAGTGTTATAACTTGTAGCTGTAAAAGTATTAAAAACGTGTTGGCCAGTCTTCGTGAACGAAGATCCGGGGAAGGTCTTTCCACCTTCCAGCCTGCGCATTGGATTTTTTAGGTGAGACACAGTGTGCGCGGAACTGAGCCCACCCTTTAATCCTGAGGTTCATCTGCCGGGGCCAAGCGAGCTTGGACGGTGGCAGCGAGGTCCTCAGGATGTAGATGGATTGCCTTACAGGGCTAGCGAGCTCCATCTGCCCGGGGAGTGTCCTAACCGGGAATTGAACCGGGATCTCAGCGTTGACAGCGCTGCGGTTTAGCCACTGCACCACCAGGGTAAAACGTACAAGTTTACAGAATGCATGAGGACCCAAAGTGGAATCTTCTCTCCAGTCTTCCCTTTTCTCTCACAAATCATTGCATTTTACAGTGTTTAGTCACCTCCCTAAATTCAGCTGCAGACTCAGCTCCTTAACTAAGCACTGGGAAGTTCTCCCTCTGCACAATGTAGCAAAGGCAAAGACCTTCTGAGAAGAAAACCAGGATAATAAGTAGGTATTACCACTATAAGGACTGCTCCAGACAATGAGATGATCAGTGAATATTTTCTCATGCTCTGCACCTGATGCCACTTACACAAAGAAAACTACTTGTAATCTCCCATCATCAAAATCTTTCAAGCACTGTTATAAGTCCAGATTAAAATGCATCTAAGCACAAATAAATTCAGCAAACCTCATGATAATTTATGAATATGCCTCAAATGAAATACAAGCCTGAATGTTCTGAATGAGGGCACACTTTAAACCCTTTCATTACACACTTTTCAGTGAGAGACAGAAGCACAATGCTCCAGCAAAGGAGGAGACTGAAAGAGAAACAGGCTACATATCACAATTTATTTTATGGTCAGTGTCTTATTCACTCAGGCTTGCAGCAAAAGAACAGCAGGGAAGAGGCTTAAAAATTCTTTCAAAGGCACTACTGCACCGGCTGTCTGCTAGTAGATTAATCATTTAGTGTCAACCTTGCAATAACTGTAATTGTTTTGGAAGACATCCATATTGCAAAATTGTAATAGCATATAGTAACAGTGAACTGAATAGAATTCAACCCTTCTTCATTTAACATTTGCTTTAGATGTATTTTCTCCAGCACAGAAAGAACCAACTTCGAGGAAAAAAACCCATCATGTAGATTAAAATTTATTGATTACCCAGACACTAATTCCAGGCCAGCTATTTGAGATCTCTCCAAGGGAAAAGGAAGAGATGGTATTTACAGAAACTGCTTCTAATGAGAAAACCTTAAGGAAAGAAGGTGAACCAGAGAGCAAAGAGTACCAATTTTATAGAATATAAACAACAGTTTGCTCTCTTGCTCTTGTAATTGCATTTCCCTTTCTAACTACAGTCCCTGTGCTTCCTTCAGAAACACCTACTGCTAGGCAAGGGTGATCAAAGCTGGATTACATCACTGTAACTATGGGCAAAGCATGTTATGCCTTGCTTAAGATGCTTTTTTTTCAAGGACAGCCTTCAATTCATCAGCTTAAGAAAAACATGACAATAACCAGTGTCATGGAGGGACTGTTCCTTTTCCCCCAGTGATTGGAACAGCAAGTTCACTTCAAAAGCGGAAAAGTTCACTTCAGAGAGGTCACCAAGCCCAAGTTACTTTTCTTAAACAAAAAAAACCCAATAAAACCCCAAACCAGACAAAAAAAAAAAAAAAGAAAGAAGGAAGGGAGGGAGGAAGGGAGGGAGGAAGGGAGGGAGAGAGAGAGAAAGAGAGAGAAAGGGAAAGAGAGAGGGAGAAATGGAAAGAGAAAGAGAGAGAAAGAGAGAGGGAGAAAGGGAAAGAGAAAGAGAGAAAGAGAGAAAAAGAGAGAAAGAAAGAGAGAGAGAGAGGAAGAGAGAGAGAGGAAGAGAGAGAGAGGAAG
>NW_020955390.1:716469-821908 GCF_003031625.1 Empidonax traillii | reverse complement strand
AAAGAAAGAAAGAAAGAAAGAAAGAAAGAAAGAAAGAAAGAAAGAAAGAAAGAAAGAAAGAAAGAAAGAAAGAAAGAAAGAAAGAAAGAAAGAAAGAAAGAAAGAAAGAAAGAAAGAAAGAAAGAAAGAAAGAAAGAAAGAAAGAAAGAAAAACTTTTTCCAAGACTCCTCTTGACAAGTCAGTTTTGTTGAAGGTAATGATGAAGAAGTCTCCCTTGTTGGCTAAGAACTTTAGGACTTGGGGAATCAACATTGGTCGCTGCTCCTTCATGGAGCTTCACACGGTTTTCTTCAGGCAGAAGACACTCACTGCTGCAAAGCTAATCCTCGTTACACTCCCTCACAGCTATGGGATGCCAAGGGTGTTGAAGCTCCAACACTCAGGGTAAGCAAGGAAACCTGACCACACGGCTGTTGCAGCTCCTAACAGCCCTTGGCTCTGCAGGTACTGGATTTACCTTTGTGAATTATCTGCAATTCCCCTATCATCAGAGAAAAGGAGTCAAAAAAAAGCAAACGAGCAGAAAGCAACTATGGTTTAAAGAATGCTCTGAACTGAGCTACAGCTGAGCTTGCACGCAAAGAGATTTGGGTTTCACAGACAAGCAGCAATGACAGGAGAGGAATTAAGTCAACAGCCATTTGCCAAATATAACTTTTAAAAACATTTTGTCAGAAAACCGCAGCTTTGGTGGAGTGAAGCAATAGGATGGAATGGACATTCTCACAGCATCACGTTTTTATTTAGAGAAGACAACCAAGAAAAAAATTCAATACAACTTGCAGATGGCCTGTCTCCGTGTGGCCTCCATAAAAGCCTCTGTGCCCTGACTCCAGGCCAGCAACATTACGTCTTCTGCACAGCCTGCAGTGCATTAGCAGTAATTAAGAAAATCCAACTGTAGTGATAAGCCGGGTCTCTATAAAAGACATGCATGCGGTACTGATACAGATTTTTTTTTTTTCTCTCACTTTTTGGTGGACTAACATGGCACACTCCTTATAAAGACATATTTCAATCACTTCACAGTTGTTCCTCCACCTCGGACTCACTGAATCCCAGATGAGACCCTTGGCATCACTCATCCCACTGGGTCGCCCGGACAGCACCAAAGACTTCGCATGTGGTCACCACGAAGACATTCCTCTTTCAAATCATCATGCAAGTGTTTGAAGCACAGTTACTGGGAATTTGCTGTGATCTCGCAGAAAGCATTAAGAACCACTGACCTAGTCCACTACCTCTTCATTCAAATAATTTCTCCAAGAATTCTGGCATCCAACCACCACTCATTTGGCCTATACCACTTGTTTTAAAGCGATGCATCCCTAACCTAAAAGCCTCCAAGAGGACAAGAACCCACCATAGCCAGGAACAATTTACTACAAACAGTGATGTTCTTCCACCATTAAGCAGGCAAACAGCTTTTTGCTGTGGTAGAGGTAGGAAAAAGGAAATTGATCACTTTTCTTCATCTCTCTCTTTGTACCACGTATAGCTCAGTGCTCACTTGTGCGGCTCACTGAAAGATTAGTTGGCTCGTTCAGACAGGCAAGGGTAGACTCTTAAGATGTTTAAGTGATTTGGGGCAGGATGATCATCTGTCTCCTCCCTGCCCACAATTAACTGTTCCATGGCCCTGGTCTGTGCTAAGGCTGAGCATGCTGGGGAAGCAACTGAAGCAGAGTAGCTGAGCTCCTTCCAGCATGACTGGTACCATCCCTTCTCCCTCAGCTTTCAGTAGTTTAAAGGAGGTTGGCACAAAGGGAGTCGATCCTATCAATACTCCAGGATCCCGCTTA
The DNA here is from genome assembly GCF_003031625.1 of Empidonax traillii. Lineage (NCBI taxonomy): Eukaryota > Metazoa > Chordata > Aves > Passeriformes > Tyrannidae > Empidonax > Empidonax traillii. The sequence continues at coordinate 820,105 of NW_020955390.1, read as the reverse complement.
CTCCATCTAAAGCTCAGTGTTTCAAACAGCAGGGAAATTAAACAACAAAGCTTTGCAGTAAGCTAGTAAATCATGTTGTGTATCTATGCTCAGATGGTTGTAAGGAGCATAACAAACTTGAAACAGCCTGCAAATTTCTAAAATTAAACAGTTCTTGGTGTTACAGAGGTCAGCCATCTGTTCAAGTGTTCATGTTATAGTTAATTTAACCCTTCTTCCACTCTTCTCTCCTGACTCAAGCATACTCCCTAGAAAGAAGAGAATACAGCTGAAGTCACCACAACTAGACAGCCTTCCTCTTCCACAAAGAACTGCCCACAAAAAACACATTTATGGTTAGGACAGACTATGGAAGCAAATGAGAAAAGTAATGGAAAAGGTATGTTATCCAGGTCTCACAGGACAGCCAAAGCCCGCAGAGAGCCAGGACTGCAGGTAGCATTCAGAAGAGAATTCATCAGGTTCTGAAAGCTGCACTCAACACTACTGACTGGGCAGGAGACCTCTGGACCTCCATCCCATCATTCCCAACCCCTGCTCAGTCTTGCAGGGCTCCTAGAAACACTATATAGCATTGCAACATCCAGCTTTAAACTGTCATGTCATGACATGGAGAAAGTGAAATATGGCTGCTCTCAACAGATTTCACATACATTTCTAATGGAAGTGCTTGCTTTATTAAAAAAATCAGAGTTATCTGGAGTTTTTCAGCAAGGAAGGCCAGCCCCAGGCTGAAACTGAGTTTATAGGGAGAGAAGTGGGCTTTAAGTTGTGTATTGTATGAAGAGAGATGATGCAAAACCACTAAATTCTGCTGTTTGGCATCCTTTCACAGTCTGGATTGCTCTGTCCTCTCCTCTGCTCCTGGCAATATGAGACAGAAGAGAAGAAACCCTGATGAGTTCTGATAAAGATGAAGAATGAGGGGGACAGGGAGACACAAACAAAACAAGCTATTTTCAGAAGAAATCAAGCCTGGGTAGGGTAAATGTAAAAGTTAAAAAGATGTGAAAATGGTTGACTGAGAATGGGTTGGTCTTTTGCAACCCTTGTAAAACATTTCTTCAAGGAAACCAGCCAATGCATTTTAGATCATTGTCCACCAGGACCTCTGGCACAAAGGAAAAGGCAAAACATGCGTCTTTACATCTTCAGCTTTAGACTGGCAATAATGATTTCAAAGGAAACAAGAAAACACGTTGCTTTATTCTGTATCATTTAAAATCAGCAGGAGTTGGAAAAGGTTTTGATGGAGAACTTTGGATAAAATTCTGTATTACAGAGACATTGTGCAGAACTACCTACTCAGTTAAACACAGCTGAGTTTACGTGGAGAAAAGTGTCCCCATACTAACTTGGAAACCCATCTTGGAACAGGTGTGAATCCTTGGTATTGCACAGGGGTTATTTCAGGGGAATAACAGTGCATGAATTACTGGAAATATTGTCATTCATTATTTTCTAACACCTCCGGCTTAAAGCCTAGCAAACGTTTAGCAGCCTGACCTTTGGGAAGAATGCAAAAGCAGTGCTACAGCACCAAAACAAAATATTTTCCTGTTTTTTTAAAGTCAATAGGACCTGTATTATTTGAAGAATGGTAGCCTAAGGGAATTTGTTTCACTGCAAAACCATTTAGGCAGCTGTCATTAGTTTAAAAGCCCATTTTTGTTTAATGACTGCAGTTTCACATACTCCCAAAGCCATGCATCATAACTGTCATCCCTAAACCTTAGATTTATGAAAGCATACAGCAGCAGCATTGTACTCAGGGGTCTGCTGATATTCCCATTATTAAACCACTTCTTACAAGTTTTGACTTGAATTTAGGCATAACAAATCCTGTATTCTGCGTGGGTGCTGTCATGGGAGGTGGATGCTGCTCCATTCCCCCAGGATGTCAGGATGTCCAGACAGAGATATCATCACCCTCAGCCAGAGCATCCTGCAGAGCTGAAGGGAGAAAGATGCTTGAGATGCAATGAGAAATAAAAAATAAAATTTACATTTGTTTAGGTAAACAGCTCCCCTCCCAAATCCTTCCCATGATGGTAAGGATGGAAAACATGACAGGGCCCACTCTCCTACTACGTCACACTTTATCCATGGTGCAGAGAAAACATATGGCTGGAGGTGAACACTACCACAGAGTTGTTAAACATCTGGAAACAACCAAACAACCAGATAACTTGCAAAACCAAACCTCTTTCCTTAGAGACCCAGCCTATGATCTTTAAAAGGTCACTGATTCAAGGGAACAACTGGAATTAATTTTCCAAGTACTCCAAAAAACACGTAATTTAGTACCTGACTGCTTTGAAATGCCTTTTGCACGTGCTATCTTCTATCAGTCCTCCATTCAGTTGCCACTTTGCTGATAAATTCATCTTTCACTATCTTTATAGTGATGAACAGGGATCATTCAATCCTCTTACCTCACCCTGTAACTGAGGAGCAATCTGTCAAATATACTTGGTTAAACTCAAAACAAAAAACCAAACAAAACCCAAGCAAAAAACAAACAAACAAACAAACAAACAAACAAAAACCACCCCCCTTTTCTTCAGATTCAAAACACTTAAAAGACACAGGAAAACTCAAGGAAGGTACTCCTACTATATTCTGAAACCGATCAGCACAAGGTTTTACATCCTAAAGTTTTTATTTTCAGACACTTAAATTAATGTATCTGTTGTGCTCCTTATTACACTGTTAAAATATTTCATTATAATTCAGAGAGAAGGTGTTTTAACCTAGAAACAAACAAACAAACAAATACTTCAAAATAACCCGCCTTAGTGATTTCAGTACAAATTATCAGAACTAGATAATTAACCATCCTAACATATAGGTAGTAATGGTACATAACAAACAATGAGACATGATATATACCCATAAGGATACATGCCTTAATACTGACATGCCGCAAAATAATTTTTTGATGGTAAATCCCTACAATAAAGTTTCCTCCCCAAATTACAGAAGACTAATATTTTTCCTAAATTATTTTTCCCCTGGTATTTCATTGAATAAAATGTCAGATTACATTCCCTTTTAAATTAAATGAAGACCAAACATTATTTTTTGTGGAATGAAAAGTTTTGTAGCTGAATCCACTTCATTTTTACTTTAGCAGATTTACTACATTTTGTGACCACACTTCATTTGCTGATGAAATCAATATGAAGACAATTAATTCTCAGGCTTTAGGGGGTAAGACAGCCAGCCAGTAAGCACCTAGCAGAGAAAATCTCTCCCACCTCTCCTGCACTAAAGCAGTAACTCAGGTACAGCTGAGATCTACTGCCCAGTCCTCTTCCAGCTCTCCAATCCTGTCTGCACTTGAATTGAACATAGTTCAGTTGGAAATGACCTACAGTGATCATCTAGTCCAACTGCAGATCCTGATGCTTCATTCCAGACAACAGCAATATCTAGACAAGGGACTGACAACCATGTCTGCTTTGCCCAGGAATGCATGTCAGCCCTCTGGAAAGGAGCAATTGGGATTTTGACTGCTAAGCGACCAGATTTTCTGGTAGCTCAAGGGTGATATTTATAAATACCAAAGGCATAAGAAGAAGGAAAGAAAACTCCCTGGCTTATCTGAGACTCTCTTTGTTCACACAGAAATCAGTGTGCACCCCACCAACACTCCACTGGAACTCCACCAGGTCACCGTGCAGGAGGAGGGCAATGTCTGGACACGACAGTGGATGTGCACGCAACGCTTAGTGGTGTTGGGGGAACTGCCTCCTCGCAAAAAAAAGCCCCAAACCAAGACCCCTAAGCAAAACCATTAGCAAAGCCATGGAGCCCAAGCCCTGGGCCAAAGCAGGGATGGAACAAAACAGCTGCAGCAAGGGGTTAGCCAGTTAAATGGTCAACTTTGCTATTGAAACGAATATAGTTTAAAATAGATGTTAAGTATAAAAAGGACAAAGAACCAAACACATTAGATAGGACAAAACCCTCAAAATCTAATGTGGTTTTCAGCCTACACTTCAAAACATCTTTTCATTAACATAAAGAAGTATTTTTTTGCCTTCCAGCCTGGCTATGCTCAAATCCATTGTGCATCCCATGTCAAAAATCGTCCATGTATTTTACTATAGCAAAACTGACAGTTTATGTTCCTCTGCCCTAAATGGCATAACAGAGATAAGACATCACCAGCTGATTTCCACACCTAATGCAACAGCTCGTGGTCAGCAGGACTATGCAAGAAGCTGGCTGTGGAGCTGCACTGGCAAACCTACAGCATCTTCTCACCCCTTCAGTGGACATGCTGTGCTGCCCATACTGAACTGTGGAGCAGCTTGCCACTAGCACTGGCTTTTTTTCTGTGAAAGGTAGTAGTCAGGCACTTTTTGAAAGTTTTTCTGACTTCCTGGTAATTAACGAGGTGCCTGTAAAAACTCCCACCATTAAATGTCTATTTCATTTCAAAGGAAGGTTTGATGGGGATGGAAGTGCTCATTCTGCCTCTCTGTATGTTCACAGTCACACAACTGCCGACCACACTCAAAACAACTGTGGCTGCTCGTGGCCGCGTTCCCACCAGGATCCTGGCGTCTTTGGGTGCCACAAGCCAATTACAGCAATTAAGCTGCTAGCCAGCCAGCCTGCCCTGGGATCCAGAGCCCAGGAGGATGCCCACATTCAGCCTCTCTCTCCATCACCACTCCTCCCATCAACCATCACTTTTCATTCCAAATGCCAACAAAGGCATTTGGAAAGATGTCCAGAAACTCTCCCTCAGGAGACAGCCTCCCATCCTAGTGAATCCCACAGGTGGGAAGTTTACAGTTGGTAATGTCTTTCCTGCTGAGCTCCCCAGAAAGAGAGCTGCATCCAAGTCACTTACAGGAAACATTCCCTGGGCTACTGTAACTGTGCTAGGTGATTCCTAAAGCATCAAGCAATGTTGTGAACTCATTTTTGCATCCACCATCTCTGCAAACCATGCTGACTATTAGTAGAAACTCCTTTCAGACCCACTGCAAAGGAATCTCATTTTGATCAACTTTGTATTTGTCCCAATTGAGGAAAATCACACCTCTTCTCATTGCATTCCCTTTTCAAGAAAGGCCATGATTATTTTCTTTCCTGTCCCTCTGGAAACACAATGGTTGGCCGTCTGTCCAAACTGCAGGGATCCAGACAGACAAACATGCTGTCTGTAGATATTTCTGACTGCATCCCTCAGCCAACCCCACGTCTAGGATGCATGTTTATTTTTGCATTACCAGGGTACCAAGCTGCCACAGGATAATGAGGAAGAGCAGAGCAAGATATCGACCCACTCAAATTAACACCATTTTTCGACTAACAGGGGTGGGGCCTAATGCAAAAGCCAGGGAGGTGGAGAGACAGGAATGCTGCTATGATATCCAGGGGAGGTCTAACTTGCTTGAATTAGATGGCTCCACAAGGGCTCAGATGGATGAAACCCACTGCACTCTCTTGGTGGCTGCCCAGTTAATTCCACTGAGCATTCCCAAACACGCCTCCCTCTTACACCAAAGCCCCCTGCTTATATCAAAGCTGTTCCCAGCAAGCACCAAGTCCCTGACACCATAAGCCAAGGCACCTCTTATTTTATTTCAAGCCTGGCCAACATGATGGAGGTCACACAAAAATTAAAAAATGTAACAACTCACTGTAGAGGAAAGAGAAAAAAAAGTGATGAGTTCATAACTAATCTTTGCAGCTCTAGCCATGGACAGGATTTGTACAGCCATGTTGATTTTTTATAAAAATAGTAAATCGTATTACACCATGCTGCAAGACCAAAGATTCGCAATGATACCTTAATACAGCTTAAATAAAAATAGCACTACCTGAGTCAATCTGAGCATGATAATGCTTTGTAATCCCACACTCTTAGGGGATGAACAGTTGCATAGCAGTGAATCAACACGAGATACTTGCATTAAGAGACACTCCTTTTTCCATGTTATATAGCAGCATCTCTACAGAATGTAGAAGGCAGGCGGTGTTTGTGGGAGGAACAGCACACAATGGGGAAAACAGGGCAAATATAGAACCCCACTATCTTCCAGCTTGGAAATGTTGGCTAATACTTTACTTTTTTAAAAGGAAAGACAGCTTTTCAATTATTCCCATCACAGTAAACAATTAATGAAAAAGTTTGAATTTGAGAAGTTTTTGAGAAGTGAGCAGGCCTGTGTGCACTCATGCAGAACATTCATTCATAAAAACAAACACAGATGAACAGCAAAGCTGCATGCCCATTCTGGGGTTTTTTCTTAATATCCTTGACTGAGCAAACAGTGTAAATGGAAAGCAAATGTGCAATACAACATAAAAAGCCCCAACAGTGAAAATAATAACAAACCTGTTTATAATTAAAATGTAAAAGACAAAGATTAAACCAGCAATTTTTAAAGGTGGTTAAGAAGAAAAATGCAAGCCTTGATTAATGACACATTAAATCATAATACATTTTTCTCAATTACTTTGTAACATAAGCCACTCACACAAGCTACTTCGTTTGCTATTGTGCTCCCCATTTCTTCTTTTTTAAGATACATTTTCCAATTAATTGCACTTCCCCCTTCCACTCCGCTCCTGCAGTCTAGTTTTACGTATGGCAGACACCTGGCCCTTGCAGATCCCTCCAGACAGTGTGGAAAGGTAACAGCAAAAGTTAACTACACTGAAAGGTCTCCCTTTCCCCAATGGGACTTGAATTTGAATCCTGAAACAAGGGAGTTTTCCAAGGCTGTAGCACAGATGATGCTGAAGAGGAGAAAACAGCTTCCAATTCCCACTTGTCTTGCTTGCTCCCTTTTCCTCCTCTGCCCTGGTGCTCAGCCCAGCACTGCTGCTGCTTTTTTCCTCCTGCAGAGCCCAAATGCTCACAGGAAGGGTGATCCTGTGGGACCCTGGATATGAGGACATGGGTGGGCTATAGAGAAGGCAGGGAGATGCTGGCAGGGGTAGTAGAGGAGGAGATGTGCTAGAAGGCATTGGGACTTAGGGATGAGAATGCCCTGGTGAGGGGAGAAGTTCTAGTGATGGAGATGGTTCTAGAGCCAAGCCATGGGAAGATGCCCATGGCTCTGCTCTGTGCACAGGATCTAGAGCATATTTCCAAAAAACATCCCAACACCAATGGCAAGAACACTCCTCGATTTCCATGCCTTGGCACAGGTGGTACTGAGGTATCTCCAGAAGCTCAACCCGCCAGTACTGCATGCATCCCATTCAAGGGGACCCTCCTTTCCTCAAAAACAAACACAGAGGTTTCAATTCAGCTTTCAGTTTAAAAATAGAATGTTTCTCACAGACAGTTTGGTAGAGCAGATCTGTCAAACTTTGGCTGAAAAACGTTTCACTTTCATGTTCCATCAGTACAAGCCGTCTCTGGACCAGAGAAGTGAGGAGCCCTGTTTCCACGTCCATGCAAGCAACAGGCAGTTTCTGCTGTGGATCACAACATTTCATGCCCCATCCTCTGCCTTCCATGGCCATTGGTCATGGCCACTTGTGCTCCTCCAAAACAGCATGGAGGCCACAGCAATGCCACCGCTGTGGCCCCACTGCATCCCACCTGGGATGGAGACAACCCTCATGCCCACATCACATCTCCAAATCCACAGCACAGTCACTCCAGCAGCACCCTGAAACAAGACCTCCCAGCACAGCTGTTGATTTGGCTATCCTGCCCAGGGTGGCCCTGACACAGGTACAATCTCATCGTGTGTCTGGCTCCCTGGTCTTCCCTGTCAGAGCTGCTTATGTGCTTACAGGTAAAAATGCAGTTAAGCAGCTTGTTCAATCAGAGCCTGTGGTATCCCACCAGGCGAGCATCCGCATGCCTGTTCTCTCCTTTCCTGGCCAGCACCCTCACCTCCAGATGTGCTCAGCTGGGACAAAATTCAAGCTACTTTCGAGCACTTCCATACACATTTTGTTTTCATGATGCTATACTTTGCTCTGAAGCCACATATGTGCCACTAGCCACACCTTAGAGTTTGAAAAATGCCCACCTGGCTCAGCACTGGTCTCTCTTCAAGGCTGTCTCTTACTACATGTTAAATATGAACTGACTCAGCCAGACCACTGTAAGGCTCCACACAGGAATTGTTACACTTTGTAGATGTACCTTCATACTGCTATGGATCATGTAAATTCCCAGACTGAAATCATGGACATACCTGAATTTGAAATGGCAAGGAGGAATACAGACCATTAAAGCACCAAAAAATATGATGTATAAACACTCAACACCTCCAAACGGTTGCAAAAGTGCATCAGGAGCCCAAGCGGCCCCAAAAGACCACAGAGCTTCATGTTTTTGAAAGCCCTACCCAAAGGGTCTGCCCAGGAGAAACAAACATGAACTGTGGCAAGCACAGTCTGGAGTATCAACAAGTAGGTTTTTACTTATACCCTGTTCAGGTGTTACCTGAAACAAGAAGAAAAAAAATATAATCTTAAGTACAATTTAAACGGACAATTAAAAAGTGCCTGGACTTTACACAGTCACCAATCTCACAGAGATTGGAAGAGATTTATTTAATTTTTCAACGTCTCAAAAAAGATCCACTGAATATTCAGGTCCCAATTCAGCAGTAAGCAGTACAAACCATGCAGGTTTACAGTACAGATCCCATCATAGTTGTGGGGATGGGGAAGAGGAGGGGTATTGCTCAGAAGAGTATTTTGACAAAAGGCACATGGAATTCATGATTTAGCCTTGTAAGACACAAGCCTCAGTTAGAAAAACTGTCTAAGGGTTAAATTAGCCTTCCCTTACACAGAAAATAAGGATAACACAGTTTACTAAGTAAGAGATGTTTTCACTGATGAAAGATGTAATGGATAACAAATACATTTATGGGGCATTAAGCAAGACCCTTATAAATAGAAACAACAATTTTCTGGCCAAAATGAACACACATTTAGGGTGGACAGAAGCACTGTGCAACACACCAAACTCCATCATCCTCCTCTGCCCTGAGAAGTAATCAGTGCAGACAGCTACATTTCAGCTGCACAAACAATTCAAATCAATCTGGGATCATTCGTATCAAAAGGCATCTGACCTATGGGAAATACAGAGATTTGGAAGATGGAGAAGTCGATTAGAGGTTTGGGGCATTCCAACATAGTTCATTAGTCAGTCTGAACACACAAAAGCTCTAATAGCTTGTATCCTGTGCACTAGGGAAATGCAATGCAAGGATGAACTTCCTGAGGAATTAATGGGTAATGATATAATTTGGTTAATCTCATTGGAAAGAAATCTAGAAGTGAAAGAGGAAACAGAGTATGTATTTCTCTAGAAAGAACAAAAATAAATTACCCAGCAGAGTACTGGCTAGCACCCGTCAGAGAGATCAGCTCCACCAGAGGAAAAGAAATTGCACTGATTAAAATCAGTGTAAGAGGTGGCTTTGCACCTGCAATGCCACCACATTGGCAGTTCTTAGCAAGCTCATTCTCCTGCAGCTATTGACTGATTTAATGTCTCACAAATAAGAACCTAATGAAGTGCATGCAGATGAAATACATGGAAGTCTTGGGTGCAGGCAGGACAAAATCAGTCACATGTGGCAGAGATTAGTACGGGTTATGCAGCTTATTTTATGTCCTGGAAGTTTCATTTCTTTTGATTAACACATTCAGACAGAACAGAAGGAAAAAAACCCTAGGATTGCTTTCTGACATACAAAACACTGTCCCACTGGAATGTATAGGTTTTAATAAAAAATACAGTATAATTTGTACAGGTTTTCCCTAAGTTCAAGTATTTTTGAAAATGTAATGTTTTGGTTCACTTTCCAAGTCTCAAGAAATTCTTTCTGGTGCAAAGGTGAAGCTTAATGTTTTTATGCCAAACTCCTGCTCAAAGATTAGCCCTGAGAGCTTTAAAATTAAAGCATGCCATTAGCTCAGCAAATGCAAACTTCTGCACCCAATGCAGAACAAAAACAGTATTTGTGTTTTCTATTCCTCTTTTATTTTTTCAATTACTAAATTAAAGAGTGCTTTGAAAGGAGCAGGATCTGGAAAGTACTCACCACCTATCTTGGAATCTCTTCAGAGAAAGTCCACAGAGCTCAATTACCTAGAAGAGAAGAAACAAACCAAACATACTTTACATTACAGCTTTCTTATAAGTGGCAATCTTCACACTCTCAGCCTCCCCCTAAAAGCCACCTTTCCCAACTGAAAAAGAAATCAGAATTAGTCTAAACATGCAAAAACACTGCTCCAGTTTTTACCCTACACTGAGAAACAATTTTGTTGTGAATTTGAATTTTATTATTTGTCCTGAAATAGAAAACATTTCCACGTTGAAAAATGCACAGATTTGTCTTGAATTCAAACAGCAAATTCTTCTGACATTCAATAATCTGTTGAAAACACCCTTCTTGCTTTAAATCTTTTTCCGTAAAACTCATCTTTCAAAATAAGCAAGTATCAAGTTCAGAGTCAGAAGGTTTGCTTGACTCATACCACACAACATTGCTATACCACGACCTAAAAACTAGAGAAGAATAAAAGAAAAATATGAAAGAGCCAGTTTCAAGTTTTCTGAAGCCACTAAGCATTGCCCTGAAAGGTTAGAAATCACCTTCTTTCAGTTGAGCATGTTTCTCAAGGAAGAAGAGTATAATAATTTGCATTCCTTCAGCATCTGTCATCTGTGAATGCTGAGGGTTCCTCAGCCCTTAAGGAGTCACTGACAAGAGTACCATAATCAAGCTCACCTGCTCCTGCAATTCCTAGTCTCCCAAAATCTGTGGATTAGAAAATTGAAAACAAGTTACATTTTCTGATTTCTACTCTGTCACAGAGCTGACCACGGATTTCCTTCACCACTGATGCCAGGCACAGCTGGGAAGCATTCATTTGCTCCAGCCCAACACATCAACTTCTTTCCTGCCAGATCCCTGTCTGACCCAGTAATCCTCTAACTTCAGTGAACAAAATCCCACTGGGTTTAGCTCCCAAGTGCCTCCAGCCTCCCCCAGCACACACATTTGGTCTGCCCAGCGTCAAACCCCAGCCATGGACATTCCAGACATTACCAAAGCCTCCCAACAATATTCTTCAACACTTCACTATCCCTACAAAGCAGGAGTTCCTTCTTTTTGTGATACCCCTCACACTCATTTCCATTGGCCCTAACCCCTCGAGACAAGGATTGAGGTTTCCTATTTTTTCCCCTCACAGTAGGATGCCTGACACTGCAAACTCCTTGAATCAATCCTTCACCTTCTCTCCAGACCAAGCAGCCTGTTCTTTCCCATCTTTCCTCTTGGGTCCTGTTCTTCAGATTGCTGCTGGCCTTCCTCATTTTCTCTGCATCTTCCCTCAGGTGCAGTAGTGCAGTGCCCCATGCAGGCTCCAGCAATGCCAAAGCATCAGGAGATGCAACACAGAACAAAAAGTCCATCCTCCTGTTCATGAAAGGAAGTGTCTGTTGCATTGGGGCAGGATGATCCAACACAATCCCAAGACGTTTTTCAGTGGAGCCCCTCCAACCACCCCTGAGCAGTCTGAACAGTCAACTCATTCACCAGAGAGAGCTACAAGCCCACATTAAAGCCTTCGGGTGCAAATGGTGGACCCTCCAAAATCATTATCTCGTTCTGTCCAAAGCTATCCGAAAATCCAATGACTTTCCCAAATACTTGTAGCATCTCCTAGTTTGGTGCTACCTATTGAGTCTGAACCAGCATTTTCTCAAAAGCATCAATTACAATGACCCAAGCCACAGGATCCACCTTTGGAAATCCTCACCCAATACTTATTCTGAGCTTGATGACACATGGAAGCTAGGTCTGGATCACAGTCAGCACACCCACTTTGTACCATCCATACCACAAAAGTTTCACCAAAATTTATTTTCCTTAGTTTTCTTCTATGAATATCAAAACAGTGCCCAAAACCTAACTAGGATTGAAGTACATCATATCTTCTGCTCTTTTTCTATCCGCCTGTTACTCTGCTTCAGAAGATGCCTAAGTGGGAAATAATTTATTAACTTCCAGAAAAACACTGTAATAAAAGTCAGTGACTGTACTGCAATTCCATCTCCTCCTTTTAAAAAATTTAGCACTATATCTTTTGCTTTTTGATTGTTATGGTAACCTCACAAATTCTCCACTGCTTGCTTTTCTGAAGTAAACACCACAAAAAAAAATGTAAAGAAGTCAAGCAGCCAGCTGAAATGCAGCTCGTTCTACAAATCACAAGAACAAGGCAAGTGTCACAGAAGTGAGGTCAGGGTATCCTGCCCGAATGTGAGGTCCCCAGTCACCCCCTGAAGGTGCTCTTTCCCCTGATCACTGGTGATGCTCGCTGAAGAGCTTTTACTGAAGACCAATCTTCCCATACATAACTTCTCACCATCTGAGGAGTTGTTTTAAACAAACCTGCCCCAAAGGCCCAGAGAGCCTGGAAGAAAAAATAAAGAAAAAGAGAAAACCCTTAAAGTGTGTGCCCTCTAAATGACTGCGTTCTTATTTTATCCTGGTATCTTCCCCCATCAGTGCAGATTTTAACTACATCAGTCTCCTGCTCACAGAAAGGAAGCTCCAAGACTCCATGAAATTTTCTATTAGTCTTGAGATCCCTGGGCAGGCACTCACAGATGTTGCAACCTGGCAGCAACACAACCATTTAAGCAAATCATTTTAGATTCAACACCTTTTTATGAAGAAAACTTAGGATCCTCATCTCATACAGAGGTGGATGTTATCTCTTCAAGCTTCAAACCAAATAAAACCCAATGGAAAGGCAAGGTAAGGACTGAACTTGGTCACTGGCAAAACAGGAAGCACAACTCACAAACTCTTAATTTCTCTTCTGTGTTGCTGCTACAAAATCGTGCTTTCCTCATCCAACAAACCCTACAGAATAGTGTAAGATATTTGACCATATTTATATGCTCATAATAAATGTAATTTCACAGTCCAGATGCTAGATTCTGGCATCCTAAAAGACTTTAAGCAAGAAAAATGGCTATGTAAATTCTTATAACCATACAAAACCTTTGCTCCAACTTGAAGGAGTAGAGGGTAACTGGACAGCACAGGTTAATTTCTATGTTTACAGTCTGTGCAGTATTCAAATTCACTGCCAATTAAAAGGACAGTATAATTGAATTAGCAGAAGCAACTTATGACAGAAATTCAATTACAAAGCAGAATTAAAGGAAGAGATGTCAGAAACTTTTGGAGGCTGGGCAGGAAGAGGTGCATCAATCTACTATTTTCAGAGATGCTAGCAAAAAGCTTAAGGAGGAGACTGCTCCAAATAATAACTTGTAAATATCCTCCTTATAAAAAAGCTTCATTGAAAGACCAGAGAAACCAAAGTGACAGGTTTTTTTTCAGACATTGCTTTGACCTATCTGGCACGGGTAAAACTCCTCAGTGGTCAGACATCACCCATCTCTGCCTCCCCTGCAGGCACTGCACAATCCTCAGACCTGCCTTGGATTGCACCAAAACCATTGCAGACACCTTTATTTTTCTTTTGTTTTTCAAAGTTTTTAACCCCATTCATTTTCTCTGAGTCATAGACACTATATTTTAAGTAGATTTCTTTCTACTTGATAAAAAAGCCTCAAGTATTTGGGGCACTTTTCTTCCTTTAATGGTAACTATTTTACCCTGCCATGTTCTAGCCTCCATTTGCCCCCCTTTGGCTGATACTATACTTGATCAATCTCCATGCTAATTACCAATAGGGCCCTCCCACACCTCCGAGGTTCATTTTTCATAACTGCATTAAGACAAATCAATACTGTTATTAACATGGCCACATTTGTGGATGGTGTGACCTGACTGCAAATGCCACATGCAGCAGAGAAGATACTCCCAGCACCATATGAAGTCTCTGCACTCCTTATTTGCAATTTCTTTTTCAAGTACACTCTGCTATTTTATAACAATGGGGTGGGGGTTTTTTCTCTTTTTCTTGCAAACTGATGAAGACTTGTAGGACATAAAATTTTGCAGTCTCCTTCACACGTGGGTAGCAATAGTCCATGGACAGCCAAGAAACTGATTGTCCTGTCACTTGGTCTGCAATTGGGCTCAATGATCATTGTAGGACCCTTCCAACTGAACTATTCTATTCTGCTCTAACTTTACTCCAGTCACTCCCAGCCAGCCCACTCATCACCAACCACAGCACCTGGACTTTGGCTGTTCACTTCTACATACACTTATGCATGCATCCAGAGACCACATGTAGTCATGCCAGCACTCATACTGGCTGTCCCACTGCTCTGGAGCGTGCCCACCCAACCCCTTCCTCTAATACACAATCTTTTCCCACTCACGTCTCACCCCCTTCTCCTCCTCATCTTTCCCACCAGGTCTATAACCCACCATCTCAGAGCCTATCTGGACACAGAATTCAACCACAACGCAAGGAAAGTCCTAGAGGGGTCCAGGTCCCTACTTTCCAGAAGGGGTGTCAATCAGTTTACCCTGGCAATCAAAGGACAATCACTACTCAAGCGCATTGCCAACCTCACCAACTCCCAGGGATCACTAACCCTACTCAGTGTGACTCAAGAGAGCCTAGAGGCCACTGCAGCCCGTCACAGGCTCCTGGGCAGGTTTCAAGCCCATATTGAGCTCTGTGGTGCTATAACTAGAGAATTAGACACTGGCCAACGTAAATTCTAATTCAAGTCCTCTTCTCAATGTCCTGCTGTGGCTGCAGTGCAAATACACCTCTGACTGTGCGTCCCCTGAGAGGCTGGTACCGCCAAGAGAGATTTTTGTTGTGTCCTCAGCATAAACTGCTGCCCCTCCTTTCTTTGCCTCCAATACCTCTAGTGGTACCTCTTCCATTATCATTTTGCCTAAGCAATGTGCTTGCAACACCCTCAGTAATTACAATAATAGTAATAATGCCAGAGCATGAAGGAAACACTGAGCACTGACAGTAGCAGGAAATGGTAACAGGGAGGAGTTCAAAACATTGCTCAGAGGCTGTGTATGCTTATTTGGAGCACCTCCTGCACCTATTGACTGAACAGACTGAACAGGCTCCCAGGCTACTTTAATTTCACATGCTGTAAAGCAGCCTGCATTTTTAGAAGCTATCCAACTCCTGCCAGCTCTTTGCCTTCAGGGTTTCCCTTCTGCAGTTTATTTAGACAACATTCCAACATATATTTTTGCAACCTAAAGCCTGTTGCAGTAACACTGGTACTTACATCTGCTCACAAATTCACCCTGACACTGCTTGGTGAATTCAACTGTAATAGTGAGGTGAAACGCAAAGCCAGGTCCAACTCTCAGCAGAGAAGAAAGAAAAAAGAATGGTGAATATAGAATCATAAAATAGTTTGGGTTAGAAGAGACTTTTAAAGGTGATACAGTCCAACACCTCTGCAATGAGCAGATATCTTCAACTAGATCAGGTTGCTCAGAGCCCTGCCTAATCTGACCTTGAATTTTTCCAGGGATGGGGCATCTACCACCTCTCTGGGCAACCTCTGCCAGTGTTCCACCACCCTCACTGTAAAAAACTGCTTCCTTATATCTAATCTAAATCAACCCTCCTTCGGTTTAAAACAATAACCCCGTATTGCACCTTTAAAAACAAAACAACAAAACAAAATTCACAAAAAACCAGCCAAAACCCAAGGAGAGTGGGGTTGATGAGTGTTGCAGGGATCGTAATAATATCCCTGCCCTGTTTTCCTTCAGTTTCCCTTGGCACTCAGGTCTATCAGGTAAGTCAACAAGTCCTGAGAGCACAACATACTTACCTGGGTGCTTAAAAGTAAACTGTCCAAGTGAGTAACAGAACCAACGTTTCTGTCTCAAGGCTGTGGCTTATGCTCCTGCCCAAGCGGGAACATCCCTCCTTAGCTGTGAGATGACAGAGTTGGGCTCACAGAAACCAGAGAAATCCTACCAAATGAACACTTCTATCCCCTAGATTTTTCCTGTGGGATTTTAGAAAATGCTCCATGTTGCCCTGTACATGTTCACTGCACATCTGCCATGCTGGAGCTCTCCTTACAGCACAGAAATACTTGGAGTACAATCCAAAAGGGTAGGATCAACTTTAGTAGGTTAGGTCTACAGCGAGTAACTGTTCTACAGCTCCAAAAATCCCCTTCTGAGCATTCCCAAAGGTTCATTTACTGAACACAGGTGCAATTTAGTGGTTAAACCATTGACAAAAGAACAGCCTGAAGTCTTCAGAACAACAGTATTATCTCTGACTGATGCTATTATAACAAGCAGTCATTCCTGCCAGATTCAGGTAAACAACAGGGAAATCAACAGAAGCCAAAAGAAGCAATGTAAAGGAGAAACCTGCATGCCAACAAGGCCTCTCATGACATACATCATGGGCTACACCAGCACAGATTCATGGTGGAGGCAGAAGCAGTTCCTCTGGCTTTGGAGGAGATTTTCTCCCTTCAATCCAAAGTTCCAGATTGCATTTCAGCATTATATGTCAGTTTTGGCTTCCATTCCCTCCTGAGTTCTCCTACTGAATTGCAAGGTTGTTTAGATGCTGGGTTTTTTTTCCAAAAAAGACTACTGACAAATGCCACATACTGCCTGCTCTGACTTCCACACCAGCAATCAGCCAGGCAGTTGAGGATAGAACAGTGCCAGTTACTTACTCTATTTCCTCTTAAAACTTTTTTCCAATACAATTAACTAAATTGTGTCATTACACATTCATTGTCCAGGAAGTTCCTCTCTTCCCCTTTTTAGCCTCCTTTTCGGTTGCATTTCCCTGCTTCACAGGATGCTCTAAACTAAACATTACATTCAAGTTACACAATAAAGATTTGGGAGGGATGGAGTGAATGAGGAAGGTCACAGGAAGGGAGGTATCTGCTAAAATAAGATTTGCTAAGCAGCAAAGACCTAGTGTCAACTGCCTTTTATTAAAGGAGACTGTTGTTAGTATTAGCTAATCTACCAGGTGGAGAGACATAACAGAGCAATAGTAGTTCAGAGCAATAGAAAGTTCAGAGCAATAGAAAGTTCAAAAACTTTCCAAGGACTGAAAGAAGCCTGAATTAATTAAAAAATCAAATTACAGTGATAAATGCTGTTACGGCACAGCCAAGGTGCCTGCTATAACCTTAACTCTCTCTGTATATTGAGGGTTTTATGCTACATAAAACCACACTCCAGCTACAGAATATGCAGATGCATTTAAACTAAGTTTATCACAAACTAGTGCTCCTGGGCAGATAGCTTATTCATTTAAAAAAATCTACACATTGCCATCTTTGTAAAAAATCTACACATTCCCTTATAAGGGGAAAACCACCTTGAAAGCAAAGAAAAAACAGATGTACTGGTGTCTTATTAACCTCCAGAGTGCAGGAAAAGCAACGTTAAGTGCAAAACTTCCTGCACACATCAATCATAGCCTTCAAAGGCTGTAAAATATCAAGCTCAGGTGACAAAGATTTTCCCAAGCTGATGGGTCTTCCCTGCTCCACCAGGACAGGTTGCTGCTTCCTCAAAGGCAGCCTTCCTGCAGCCCGCAGCGTACCTTAGCACAGGCTGTGCCAGCACAACCAGGGGACACAAAGATGGGTTCAGCCAGCAGTAGGGCTGTCTGGAACACAGCTGGGCAAACCCCTCCTCAGGACCCACAGGAACACTTGGGTGACAACGCTGGAAGGCGCCTCCTCTTTGTAAGTTGGTGGAAGCCACAACCCGCATGAAGCCAAGCACCTGGAGAAGACTGATGGGTGACCACCACAATGCCTGTTCCTTGGGATCTCTCACCATTACTGCTCCAGTTAGGGATTGTTCCCTCTCCTTCCACCCACTTCTGACTAACAATTAAGAAATGGGTTTAAATGTCGGTTGATATTGGGAAGAAGGAGCCTGGCATTTCCACGGCTTGATGTGGACAACAGGGTGAGGGAGGAGAAGACAAAACCAATGGCAAATTGGCACCTTGCAAAACCCCACGTCACATCAGCCACATGCTTCAGCCAGAGAGGCAGAACCTGGCATGGGGATGTCATACAGTCCCATACAGAGATGGCAGTGGTGGCTGGCCTCGAGTAGCTTAGCCTGCAGCCCTGCTCCGCCCCAGCACTTGCACACCTTCCTCAGATCACACTGCATTTCAACAGTGGGCATGGACAGTGAGTATGGAAAGCAGAAGGCACAACATTATACCCCTCATGATACTTAAAAGCCACTGACAGTTCATCTTTCTGTCTAAGGACTGCTCCACCAGAAGGCACCCTTGCTACAAGCCCCTGAGCAGCCATCCAGCAGTCAGCCCAGCCTTTTGCATACATCATGGCTGGGCTTCGCAAACGAAGATTTGAGAGGGGCTCTACCCACGCTTGCTACAAGCGTGCTGATGGCTAAAAAGGCCAATGCGAGATAGACAAGTCCGGTTGCAGAAGGTACAGCAGAAAGACTCCCCAGGTGATATCGACGAGACACGATTCTTTCTGCGTTGTCTTTTCTCCTCGAGAGTGATCCTGCGTGTGTTCTCAAAAGCAGCAGCAGCGTTATAGATGGTGTGTCTCCAGGCCTCCCGATTGGAGGCCAGGGTAGACTGATGGTGGTGATCAATATGGCCAAGGCTGAGGGATTGTTTCAGGCAGTCCTTGTATCTACTCTTCGGGGCTCCTCTCTTGCGGCAGCCAGTGGCAAGTTCCCCATAGAGTCATACAGCTCATGAATACCACAGTTTTCCCCCAAAATGTTTTTGCAATGTTTTCCTAAAACTGAGCAAGCAATGAAGAGCATTTTTGCTAGAAACATGCCTTCCTACAAAGTATAAAAAGCCATCAAACCCACTAATGATTCAGACAAAACTCCAGTACCAGCAATGGGCATCGAGGATGCGAAAACAAAGGTTGGCACCAAGATGCAACTAATTCAAAATATCCCAACACAAACGTGACTAGCCAACACCTGGCTGTGAAGCTCCTGGTGCTTAGAAGACAATGTCTCAGCCAACTGCTGAGGAAGATCATTCTTGAATGTGTCCTGTAACAAGTCAGAGCTCTGGAAATGGCCAGCAAGTGCACCTTCACTTCCAAACTCTGCCTTCTGAATTACACCCATAAAAACGAGCACTCAGTAAATTCAGCTGTTTCTGGTGCTATCAGTTCAGAACAGCTTGCCTCACTTAAGGGACAGGACTTCTGGAAAGCTGCAGCACATACCTCATAAACAGCCTGCAAACAGCCCCCAGCAGGAGCAATGAAAGACAGGAGGTTTCCCATAGGGACAAGCCTGGCTGGGCAAGTCAGCCTGCAGATTTGGGGAATTCTTAAGGAGATGGGAGAGGAGGCTAGAGGATGAATTAAAAATTGTGATCTTCCCTCACTTTGTCTATCTCCTGAGAAAAACACCGCTCTTTGTAACAGCGCTTTAGCGCCAGATTTAGGAATTAATGCCATTTTAAGTAGCGTGACATGAGCAGAACAGAAAGTTGTGGCTGCAGTCTACAGAGCTGAATCTCATTTGCTTTCAGACCATTACCACAGCTTCAATTACCCTCAGCTGGAATGAAATCTAACTTCCATTAAAAAAATTTATCTTTTGATACATCTTCTGACAACCCTGAAAGAAACTCTGACTGGTCCTGGCAGAGTGGCTGCTCCTTGGACGAGCCTGGCACAGAGGGGAGCAGCACCCCCAGGGTCACACTGTGCTCCCCAGAGAAGGCAGGCACATGGGCAGTGACCAAACCCTTGTCCTGACAGAGAAGGGGCCTCAGCCATCACTGAGGGTGCAGCACCCAGCAAACCACCCCCAGCTGATGCAGAAGGGAGCCAACTGAATTCAAAAGGTCTCCCACAACTGATTTCAGCCAGTTTGCTCCACATCAAACCTAAGCCAAAGAAAAATACTTGCCATGGATTTTAGGGGAATCAGGCTGCTTACACCAGGGGCAGGCTTGGTTTGACACCCTCCACCAGATGCAACCATCCAGGCTTCACTGCACAAAGCCACAAGAGACGCTGGACACAGGCATATGCTCATTCCCACTTAGATGGTTCTGGCTTTCAGAGACATATAGGATTGCATGACTGTCAAATATCTGCATTTTCAACTCCTGTTTTATGTTATTAAAGTGCCTCCTTTAATAAACTCTTACACACAGAAGTACCCATTTTCTGGAAAGTCCCCCCCCACCCCGAATCTCTCTGAAGCAAAGCTGACATGCCTGAGCTCAAGAGCAATAAAACTCAGCCCAGCAAAAATCATGATGTCTCACCACAGAGGGTGCTGAGCCCACTTTCTTCTCCCCCCTCCTCTGTACATCAACTCCAGCTCTCTCGGTAAAAGAGCTTTAGGAGGATGGACCCCAGGGAGAAGAGACGAGAGAGGTGACTCAAGACACAGGTGTACTGATGGCTGAAGAAGAAACTTCAATTGGAAACTGTAAGGAACAGTAGAAACCTTGGCTTGTTCCAGGACGGTGCTTTGATCACTCTGCAGAGGATGGCAAAAGGCAGCTGTCTGTGATACCCACCTGCCAAGCAGCTCCTGCCAGGCCCATGCTCCCAAGCCTAAGTTTCAAGCTGCTGCCTTCCCTTCAGCTCTGGCAAAGAGGATACAGGGTTTTCAAGTGCCTTCTAACATATTGAACTGATGTTGTTCCTAGGCCCTTTCCTAAGCACTGCAAAGTACACTTGCTTTTTTTTGAACACACATTTCATAATTAAAGTTGGTGCTAATGGTTATGCATCCACAATGTCCTCCCTTCTAACTCCCACTCTCCTCTCACGCATAAGCAGCTCTCATCAACCAGCCACAAATTGCTCTCCAAAGGAAAATCTGTTTCTCCCCAGGTAAGTTTTAAGAAAGAGAAAGCGATATGTTTGGAGAAACAAAATTTGCCTACTTAAAAAAAAAAAAAGCTTCATTAAAGAGAAAATAGAAAAGATGCCCTGCAAATGCTAACTAGCTTTGACGGTGGCTATCTGCATCGTGACCAAAATCAGCGAGCTTTCTCCCTTTACATGGTGGGCAAGCTGCCAAGAACAGAGCATCCTGCACACAATGCCCTTTAGAAAGAAAAAAAGAAACATGAAAAAAATTCCTGCTACCTCTGAACAAGGAAAAGCTCCCTTCTGTACAGACAGGCTAGCCTGTGAGGAGCAGAGGTGAATGAGAAGCACGGTGTGCAGAAGGCTGGTGAGGAAGACTTACAGCACGCCCACACACTGGCTCCCAGCCCCCTGAAGGCATTTCTTTTCCTCCCTCCTCCCACCACCGCCCCTGACTATTCTAAAATGACTTTACATGAGCCACGTGCCAATTTCCTAGCACCAGCACCATGTATTATTTCCTTACCCTGTGCCCAATCTATATCATCTATCACGTTGGTATTTTCAAGAGATTATAAGAAACTGGGGTTTGCACACTGAAGGACACACAAGCATACATGGTCCCATTCCCCGGGGCACTCAGTGTGAAATGCTCTTGCACTTCCATTGCTGGGAAGTTCCCGATCCTGGTGTGCTGCATGGTTGGGGAATCAAAAACAAACCCCTTTGCCACTCTGACAAGTCCACCGGTTAATTCATTACGATAAACCCATTGTCCAAAACAAAAACATAACTTAATTGCTAAACCAGCTGCCCAAGTTTAGCTGTTGCTCTTGGCAAACCTGTCAGGATCTCGATATGCCTGGTTTTCAGCAAACATCTCTGTAGGTGCAAGCCATGCCTTCTGCCTTTGAAGTCTCCAAGTGTCCCTGTCACCCAAATCCAGCGTTTTCCAACCCAAGCGGATACTTAAAGGGATATCATCAGCTCAAACACTTCCCTGAATACATTAACATTACAGTTACTGAAATACTAGCAAACATCCTTTTTTTTTTTTTTCCCTAGCTGTCAACTGTGCATTTATCCAGCATTTATCCTTTCCCATTTAGGCAGCCTGATTTCCCTCGAAAACAGAGGGCAGAAAAAGAAAATAAGGTTTAACACATTTGAAGAAGTCACCAAAGCACTGGCAGAAAGTCTCAAAGGCTGATGCATGAACTGTATGTAACTGCAGCTATGTCTAAGTCTTCTTGCTGTTTTTTCTCCCCAGTCAGATTTCAGGTACATTGTGCCACTTGAGACAGGCAGCTCAATCACTGGGAAATATGTTGCGTGCAAGAGAAGAAAGAAGCTGGCCAGGTTGTAGCTGGCATCTTTTGAACAGAATGCTGCTGGCATGAGTTTCCAAATATCCTGATTAACATAGATCATTGGGGAGAATTCCTTAAACTACTTGCTGCTTTCTTTGATTTTAAAAAGATACACATCTACAGAACAAGAAACGCTGAAATAGCAAAAGTGCCATTGCCATGTCTTTTACACTGGTTACTCACAGGTATCTACAAACCCACTGTGCAAATGATAAGGAGCATTTTTAATAATAATAAAGGCATATTTCATGTAGTGCAACCCAGAAGAACCACAGTATTTCTTACATTACAAGACTGATCTGCTCCCCGCCTCCCCAGCTCCTGCCTACTAATTCGAGCACAATCAGAGCTGGAGAATGCATAATTCGTCCTGCAATCGACCCTGCAGGTCTTAGTCATTAAGCAACATAACACCAAACTTCCAGAAAGGTCACATTTCCAGAACGTTCAGCTGAAGGTTCTCTCTTATCCACTGAAAGACTCTGACAGGTTAAGTAAGGAGCCCCTCATGGAGTATTTGCCTGCATTGTTCATGGATTCACATTTACTTTGCTATCAGAGCATGACAATAGACAGAAGATATTTATCTGGGGAAGCCAAGAAATGCAGAAATCAGTGGGTTAATTTGCAGGTTAGCAAAACACAACTGACTTGTGAAAGCTTTTATACAGCAAAACACCGATAATGTGAAGATAATTGTTTGCATTTGTTATACTCTCAGGATGGTAGAGGATTATTGGAACAATGGAAATTTCAGGCATTGATTCAAAACATTTTCTGTCATTGAAGTCCCACACAATACAATAATACAGGTAACACAATCTAAGATAAACTCTCTGCCAAAAAAAAGTTTAACTTCAGTCTGAGTTAAGCTCAATGGACACGCAGAAGTTGGACACAAACAATTTTCTAATACAGTCAATGAGCAAAGAAACTGATCCAACATATAGACATAATGGAAAGCATCCTAGGAACATGAAGAAAAATACACTTAAAAAAAAAGTCCGTTTTTCTTCCATTAACTGGAAAACATATTGCATTTGTTCCCGAATCTGACCTAAAAGTCACGTTTGAAGGAAATACCAGCAGTTCTTTGGAAAAATGTAAGATCCTCTTCCCATGAGTATCAGCGCATCTTGCACATGCATACAAGTGCAACCTTATTGCTCATAGTTTCACAACACTAAAAGCAAGAGAAAAAAACAATTATATAGAATTTTAATTCACAATGCCCCCTTAGTCTACCAGCATTCTTGTCTTATCCATGTCAATGTGATCAACACTCAAAAGAATGTTGCCTTGCTTGTAAAAAAAAATAAAATCACGTTGCACGAGTATTTTTAATTGCAATCACTTCTAAACCCAGATCACATGCTTTTTTTTTTTGCTTTTTTTTTTTTTTTTGTGGAGTCATAATCCAACTTTAGTGTTGCTTAGGCTACAGATTAATCTCTATCCCCAGCTCCCAACAACTGGTCCATGTTCCTGCCATGCCCACGAGCTCGGGTGGTAGAATGGGGGCACCATGGTGCCAGCTGCAACACACAGCGAGCAAACCACTGCCTGCACCAACACAGTGATGGACTCATCTGAGAACTCAAAAGGTTTGTCTGCACAAGTTCCTGCCGGTGCAAGCAGCCAGCAGCAAGAGCAAACCCCACTCCAGCAGCTGGCAGAACTCTTCTCACCGTTTCAATTCCCTGAACGGACTAAGCTATGCCAAAAAAAAGCACTTTTTTTGCCAGCAGAGCTGACTCCTCAGCAGAGCTGCTGCCAGCACTGAGATAGCCACTCTAAAGCGGCACACGCTTTTTTGCCTCCCAGTTTCCTGTACTTCCAACTCTACACAGAGAAACCCCAAATGTAAGGCAAAAAACAAAGAAAAGCAGAAAATAGGTGTCAGGACGAGGTAGTGCTTGTCCTGCTGGCTGTCCAGCATCTCCATAGCAAACCTAAGGGAAATGTGAGGAGATAATGTGCATTCTTCGAGCCTGACCAAACTAGATGAAATTTAACACACGCACTTGTAAGATCCTGTTGCCTGAATCAAAGGGTTCCCAATCCAAGCACCTGAGAAGAGTTGGAGGAATCGGCAGATGCCAGGTAGATATTCGGACCTGGAACAGGCAGTGCCCTGCACAGGCTCCTCCTGGCTCTGCTCCCTAGCCAGAAGGACTCGATGATGCTGGTGGACCCCATGCAGGACAGCATATCATGCCAGTGATATCGGCGGCTGCTGCAATAGCCCCCCAGCCTTTGCTCAGACTTCATCTCAGGCAAGAAGAGCTTTTGAATCTGAAGCCAAGACAAATGGCTCCCATTGGAAAAAACATGGAATATTTTGGGGAGGGAGCAATTGTTTCCTCCTTTCTTCCTCCCACAGAGAAAATCTGATCTTCCTACCAGATTTTCACTTGCGAATGGGATTATAGGACAACATTCAGCTCCAGTGCCTGCCTACAAGTATTCCTGCGAAAAAGCTCAGGATTTTGTCACAAAGGTATAAATCACCCATCTGTGAACAAGAGACACAAACCTACTGAACACCCAGCTGTTTTTCTCAGCAAACCTTTCATTCCCGATGATGCATTACGTGACCTTTTTCCAAACCGAGCAGAAACTTATTTGCATGGAAACTTACTTGTAAACACACTTGCCTTGTTTTATTCTCTATTTCTTGCAATTCTCTGTACTCCGGCAGCTACTGTGTGCTGGAGCCCTGTGCTTCAGCAGGACGCCCTGCAGCCTGCTGCAGACCACGGCTGGCAGATGCCTTTGCTGCCACAACCTCCCAGGAGCAGGGTGTCCCCCCCTTGCCCCGAGTTCAGGGGACGGGGGTGACCTTGGCGGCAGCCATCCGGCCTCCAGCCGGATCTCCCCGGGGAGCAGACAGGCGAAAAATTCAACTGACCAGAGGCAAACGCCAGCATTTTTTAGAGGCAGTTTAGGAAGGTGGCAATAAGAAGTCCGGGTCTGTAGGAGTTGACTCAAAGGTCCCTGCAACATTCATGCGGCGGGAACTTCTCCGGGTAAACCATTAACCACCATAAAGCAGAGCTACGAAACGCCCCTCGCCGTAGGGGAGGCTCACACACACCCGAACACACACGCGGATTGCATGTGCATATGGACACACATATATACAGATATCCACACATGCACACACATATACAGGAAGACACACAGCTACACACATATATTTGGGGTTTTCTGAGGGCAGGGGAAACGCCGGCAGTTCCCTCTGCTCGGGGCGAGGCGAGCGCTGACACGGCAGCCCCGCGGCGTCAGAGCGAGGGAATCCGCTCCGCATCTCCCGGACACGAAGAGGGCACTCGGATCCGCTCCGCATCCCCTGGCCGCGAAGGGGGCACCCGCCCCGCTCTGCGCCCCGAGGGGCTGCAAGAAACGAGCGAAGCGCCCCGCGCCCGCAATCCAGACAGGAGATTTCTAACCCTCGTTCCCCAAAAATACACCCCCAAAAAGCGAGAAAGGTCCCCGCTCCCTCCAGCTCCGCTCTCCGACAGTCCCCGCGGCAGGAGGGGGTGCGCGGATCTCCCGCACCCCTGCCGAAGTTTCCGCGCGGCTCCGCGGGCGGCGGCGGGGCAGCGCCGGCTCCTTACCCGGCGGTGGGAGCGGGGTCCCGCGGCGGCCTGGGAGCGGCGGCGGCTGCGCGGGGGCGCGGCGGCTTCCTGGGAGCTACAACTCCGCGGCGGCGCCCGGGCGAGCCGCGCGCCTGCGGAGCGGCGGCGAGCGGGGAGGAAAAGAGGAAATGAGCGGGAGGCGCATTGGAGGGGAGGGAGGGGGAGGAAGGAGCCGTCGCCGAGGGACCGGGGAGAGCGAGGGACGGAGCGCAACTTCCCCGGCGGGGCAGCGGGCGCGCCGGGGGGGCGGAGCGCTCCGCGCCGCCGCTCCGCGGCGTTCGCAGCGCCGAGCCCCGCGCAGGGGCCGCCGCCGCCGCCGCTCCCGCCGCGCCCGGACACTTGGTATCGCCCTGCCCGGCCCCCCCCGGGCCGCCGCCGCCGCCGCCGCGGGCAGGAAGTGCAGGGCTGGCGGGGGCAGCGCGGAGAGGCGGCTCCGTGGGGCTGCGCGCCCGTGGGGGCTGCGCCTGCCCCGCCCGGCACGGCGGGCATGGGCGAAGGGTCGGAAAAAAGTTCTGGTTTTTGATCTTGGGGTGGGTTTTTTCCCCCTTCCCACCCTCCCCCTTTTTTTTCCTTTTGTTTTTTTTACCCCAAAACAAAGAAGGAAACGCCGAGGCAGGACACCCTCCCGCGGCACCAGCTCGCTCCGGGCCCTGCGCGCAGCCCCAGCGCGGCTGGAGGTGCCCCGTGCCGGGTGCGCGGAGTCGAAGGGTGGACGGCGGCAGCGGGGGTCGCTTGGAGCAGCCACTGGAAGCGAGCGCAGCCGCCTCTCGGCACATCTACCCCGCGCTTCCCTCTCAGCAGGGCGATGGGGCAAGCCCCGTGCCACCCACAGTGCCCCCATCCTGCGCCGAAAGTCGCGGTACAGGTGCCGTCGGCTGAGTCTGTGGACGGCTGCCGTCCCAGTGGCTGGAGACAGGCTGTCACCGTTCGCTCACCGTTCTGTGCAAGACGTGAACTTGCAGAGCCTCTCTGCATACCCCACCACAAAATGGAGGGGATTTAGGGATTGATGTTAATCTGCTTCCTGAGGGAGGTAGTTGGAAGCATTGCTCAGAAATATGGCCTGCAGCACAAAGAAGTGAATCTTCCTCTTAGGATATTCCTCCCCATTCCCCAGCTCCTGCCCAGAACATTTTTAAGTAAAAAATATATGAAGAATTCGATGTAGTTGCTAGTGTGGCTTATCGGTAGCTTTCACTCTGCCTTCCCTTCTAGGAGACTCTGTGAGCACATTCAGTGCTGTCGTGAGATAAGAACTGAATAGAGCTGAAATCAAGGACACACCAGGAAAAAGATACTAAAAGATTTTAGCGACAAAACTTGGGAAGCAAGGAAGGGTGGGGGTAAGGGTGAACAAACAGAAGAATTCCACCACCCACCAAAGCAGCCGTTTTTCAAAGCTTGTCTCTGCACTAAACAGATTTTTCATATGGAAAGGGAGAAAAAAACAAGAAAGAAACCAACCAAACAAACAACCCCCCCCAAACAAAAACAAAAAACCAAAACCAACACAGAGTAAACTAAAAAAAAAAAAAAAAGAACCAGCCAAACCTTGAACACATGTACTCCAGAGCTTGAATACATTGAAACTGGATACTGATGCAAAGAGAAGAAATTGTTACAGAGATTAAAATGTTTCTCAACAATAGCCACTTTCTCTGAGACCTTTCAGAAATAGGTGAAATGGTTTGGCCACCCTAAAAAGAAAATAATAAAAGTGTCAGCCCATGGCAAAGAACAAGCTTGGAAAATAAAGAACCTGAACAGTTAAAACTAGAGGAAATTTGACCAGAAACATATAATGGGAAATGCTATGCAACCACCATTGCTGCCAACTTCACCTGCTTGAAGCTGAGTTTTCCTCGCAGGACATGATTACATGTGAGTAATCCCCTTGATTTCCGGGCAAACCCTTCCCTGTGCAAGCATTTTGCCAACGTAAGCATGGCTGGGTGCAAGGATGGGGCTGTGGCTCCTGCCATGCCTCTCCTGCTGCTCTGCCAGGGAAGGTAGTGGCACAGATGACGACATCACTCCGCCCAGGAATATGTGGCAACAGAGCAAGTACCTATTTGAGGCCTCCTCCAAGATTTACAACCCTCAGGGCTGACGTCTGTGAGAGAAAACAGTTCATGGCACTCAACCCCACTTTCATTTTTGACACGGTTGTCACTCTATAGCCCCAACAGCAGCAGGTTTTCCTCTGCGTGGCACTGCCCCATGTCCTGTCATGGGCAGGCTGAGATGAGACCTGCAGCCATTTCTGAGGCTGCAGTGGCTCCTCTCCGGGATGCCCTGGTTTGATGCGGATTGGCAGCTGCGAGTGCCCTGCTTGGTTTGGGGTGATCCTCTGGTGGGTGTCTTGGTGCTGCTCTGCACCCTGCTCAGCATTGCACTCAAACACAACTGTCAGGAACTGCCTATTTTGGGAGAGTCAGGGACATTTTATGTCAGTGAGTACTTCCCTGGGAAGTGCCCATGGCTGCTGCTTTCTTTAATCCCTCTAATATTCTGTGTATTGTCCCAAAAGAAATTGAATAAATACTGAAAATAATTCTGGATTCAACAATTATTTGGAAGACACAACAAGAACGAAATTAGGTGTTGCTATCATTTATACCCAACTTCTTTCTTCACGAATTGCACCCTTCCAGCTGCAACTACATACAGGATGGTGCAATCCAGATAGACAGCCAACCAGAGAAATGCCACCAAGATTTCAGATGATTTAGAGTCCTAATGCTTGATAATGAGCAATTCTTGAGCTACAGAAATCCCTTAGGAAATGAGGAAGAATGCTTTTAGAAAGCTGTCAACTGCTCATAAGCAATCCGAGATGAAAAGAAGCTGCAGATTCATTCCTGCAATGAGTTTGTGAGGGCTGCTGCTCCTCTCCCAGAAGGGCAATGGAGCTGGTGAACAGTCTGGAAAATATGTCTTATGAGGAGCAGTTGAGGGAGCTGATGTTGTTTAGCCTGGAGAAAAGGAGGCTCACAGGGGACCTTTTTGCTTTCTACAACTACCTGAAAGGAGGTTGTAGCTAGGTGGGGTCAGTCGCTTCACACAGGTAACAAGTGGGCAGGAGGAAATGGCCTCAAGTTGTGCTGGAGAAGGTTTAGATTGAATATTAGGAAAAATTTCTTTATGGAAAGCATTGTCAAGCATTGGAACAGGCTGCTGTGGAAAGTGGTGGAATCACTGTACCTGGAAGTATTAAAAGATGTGTAAATGTGGCACTTACGGACATGATGTAGTGGTGGACTTGGCATTGTTAGGTTAGTTGTTTGACTCGATGATCTTAGAGGTCTTTTCCAACCTAAATGATTCTATGATTCTATAAAGGCATTTGCAAAACTGGTCTCGCTGGGTGTGTCCGACTTTTTGAAGTTCTTCTTTTGATGACATGTGTTTGTTAAATCCATCTGTAATAATCCCATGCTGACCTAGCGTGGACTTTCACAAACTTAAATCCATAGCTGTTCTGGCATCTCACCTTTTGTTTGATTTTTCTTTCTGCATTTCATTCTGTTTCTGCAGTCAGGTGTGAGAAACAAAGATGGATTAAATTAGATTCATCTGCATCATTCCAACTATGCTGAACTTGAAGATAATGTGTGAAATTCCTTTGGTGGTCTGAGGTTTAATCATCAAGGGATTAGGCGGAAACTAAAGTGTTTGAGGTATGTGGCATGCTGCTAGTCTTTAAATTTCTTCCATAATAATGTGAGCTTCATAAGGCTATTACTAATCTTGAATTATTATCTACCTTCCTGTGGTTTGCCATGATTAACTTGAGGAAGAGATTAAAGTGATATTTACCTTTTTTGAGAAGCTTTTCAACTTGACCTGGGCAGCCCAGTACCAAAAAGCAAAGGAAGATCCTGCTCACAAGGATTAAGGATTCAGCCCAATTTTTCCCTGTTGGTCTTCTGATGCCTGTCATGATTGTTGAGATGGAAAGTACTGGTGGTGTCCTTGACAGCAGCCAGTTGCTCCAGATGTGTTCAGACTGGGTGTCTGGGAGAAAGACTGTGTGGGTCAGACAGACTCTGATCTGCCTCTCCCAGAAGAGCCAGGACTTGCCTCCACAGCAAAAGCATGTCTTCTGATTTTGAGCTGGGGACATGGTCATCCTGGTCACACTGTCATCCTGGAGGTGGATGGTACACACTTCACCAGGGGAAGCTGCTGGTCAGCAGTTTAACCTGGGAAGGAGCTCCTGGCTGGGCCATTTGCAGAACAACCTTGAAGGAGAGGTTGGAGGAGCATCCCTGGCACTCTCTCCACCATTGAGCTTCCTCACAATGTACATTTGACAGAAGAAAGCAAAGTTTCGAAAGACAATGTAATTATACTTTTTAAATCCTCTTTTAATCCTGCTTTTGGAAATCCCTCAAGTGTCAGGAATCACTTTAGAGAAATTTGAATGAGAACAGTAACAGAGAAATGAACCAGTGTTATTTACCTGTGATAAAACTGGTTGGCAAGTACTTGGGGAAATAAGAGGGAAAATTGTTTCTATTTTCTTTGATAATTTTTTAATTCCAGTAATACACCTCTAGATGCTAATCTATAAAGCCTCCTATTTTTTTGCTACCAGATGCTGGGGCTTGAATCTTTGCCTGCATCAGTGTAACCCCTCTTTGTGCTCCTTTGCATATCCAAGTCTTACTTGGAAGTAAGTCCAAGTCCAACTTAACAGGCAAACATAACTTGGGAAATGCCAGCTGCACACATGGCTCTTGCCTTCAGTATGGGCAAGCAGCATGACCTGAACAGAAAGACCTAGTATTTAATGTGGTAGCAAAACAAATGTGCCTAGTGGTTTTGCCAGTCATCTGGATCGCAGACTGGAAGTGGAAAAGAGCAGGTAGGTTTTTACAATGAATTTTCCTGCCAAAGCAGGATTGTTCCCTGCAGTATTTTCTAGTGTACTTCCCTGGCCTATTTTAAATGACCTTGTAGGATGGGGAGAAATGGGAGGGGGGGAATCTGCTAGTTACCTTCAAAGTATCTGTCTAGTTTGAATAATATAATGTGGAGCAAGGGCAAATGAGTGCTCAGAGAATTTAGCTACATTGCAATAATAATGTAATTTTTTGCATGCTTTTTCATCTCCAACCTACTTGCTATGCCTGCTACTGTGCCAGTAACATCAGATAGACTGAAAAAAAAGGAACAAAAATTGTGTCAATAATCCATCTTTGCATGATTGCTCTCCTTTCTCTTAGCAGGAGATTGTCTCGGGTGCTTTTTTCCCCTGCGAGGAAAAATAAATGGTAAGAGCTGTGGTGATTGGCAGCAAGCCTGAGAACAGCAGATGTGAGCCTGCACAGCTGGACAAATAAGAAAATGCACTTTCTACCTACATTTTTATTAAGGTTGCCCCAGGGACATCCAGTGCCTATGGGGCCTTAGCATATGAACAGTCAAAGCCATCAGGCATATTTACATATATGAGAACACTCGGTGTTCTTTTCAAAGTCAAAGAGAGCAACAATTAGAGTAATATAAAGGAAAATTGGCTGCGTGGTTTTTCTCTCCCGTAATAGAAAGACTGAGGGTGGAAATATTTTAAAAAAATTAGGTTTGACAGAGGTGAAGAATTTATGAATTAAACTGGCACATTTTCATTTCATTTACTGTTGAGTACCAGTTTATTACATGGAAATCTAAAAAGGACCTCCTAGGCTGCAGTTACTGTGTCAGACACTAAAGTTAGATGATTTAGATAAGACTTTTATATTAAACAAAAGGGAAAAATCTTGCTAAATAGGGAAAATTTAAAAGCCTCATTTCTTTCTATGGTGCTTTACTGCAGCTTTTCACTCTGGGATTTGCCACAGTGTTTGCTGGGATTTATCATCAAACAAAGTTTAATGCCAGGGGCATTATAGCTGTATCTAATAACAAAAAAAAAAAAAAAAAAAAAAAAAGGAATTTCCTACACTCCATAGCCTGCACATGCTTATTTCCAGTTGCATCTACCTACAGTCCTGTTCTCCCGCAGGGTCTCCACACAAGGATATCCACCATCAGGGCAGAGCAGCAGGGCCTTGAGTGTCTGCCCATGATCTGTGCCATTCCCACCTGGGCTTGGCATCCCCACCCAGGCTATTTCCTCATGCTGTCAACAGCAGCAATTTCAAAACAGAAAATGACATATCTAATTCATCTGAGCAGAAAATAATGGGGAGCCCTTGAAATGGATGAGGTCCCATGGAGCAAAGTAGCCATTGAAAAACTGTCACGTCTGTGAGATCTAACAGAGTGAACTCTGTTTTTTTGCCCCAACATGGCAAATTTATGCTGAGAGCACTGGAATAGAGTAAGAAAACTCAAGTGTTTCTATGGAGCAGAAAATATCAATGCTGCTACTTGTTGCTATTCTGAACCACAACAGGAGTACGAAAAAGTCAGAAATTAAGTATGAAAAACATACTGGTGTGTCTAAATGAAAATCAATGTTTGAGCTTGGCATTACAAAAGCTTTAAAAGGCAAAACAAAACAAAGTATTTTTCTTCAATCAGTGCAATGAAAAATAGTACAATAAACCTGGTATTTCCCCACAGCAAATTTCAGTTTTGCTGAGACCACTTTTTTTCATATGGCTGAAATAAGAGGAAAAGAAAGAAACTTGACAATGCTTTCTGGGATGTTGGAACCAACAAGATGCTAATGTAGTGTTTTTCTGGCCTGCATGCTCTGAGATGCCTTCCAGAGCCCTGCAAAACCCAGGGGATTCTGTGCACTGGCATCAGGATGCCACTGCCCCAGTACACTGGGGTTAATGATCCTTGCATGATATTTGCACTTCTCAAACCAGGGCTCAAACCTTCCTGCTGGGACATCCATGTCTTCATGCTGCTCCCATCTGCATGAATCCACCCTGAAATACTTAATACTGAAACTGATTTCCATACTTAAAGTGGACTTATAGAAAGATGGGGACAGACTTTTTAGCAGAGCCTGTTGCGATAGGCCATGTGATAATTATTTTGAACTAAAAGAGGGCATATCCAGACTAGATTTAAGGAAGAGGAGGTTACAGTGAGGATGGTGAGACACTGGAACAGGTTTCCTGGAGAGGTGGTAGGTGCCTCATCCCTGGAAACTTTCAAGATCAGGTTGAATGGGGCTCTGAGCAACCTGATCTAGTTGAAGATGTTCCTGCTCATTGCAGGGGGTTTGAGTACATGACTTTTAAAGGTCCCTTCAAATCCAAACCATTCTGTGATTCTGTGAAAACAGAGGGTCTCATAAAGCAGCATTTCCTGTGGGATCAAGGTCTCCCTCTCAGTGCCCGAAGGCACAGCCATGTGGATCATTCAGTGCAATTTGGAGGAAGTCAGTTTAATTTTGGCACTGGTGGTGGAGCGCTCTTGTATTGCTTCTGTTGGTAATTAAGAGAAAGCAAATCTCGGGGGAGGACACTGGAAGCATTAATTAACAACACTTTCAGTGAGGAAAAAGTTTGTAATTTTGAAAAGGTTGGTTTATGCCTGAAGAAAATACTTAAATAGGGTAATCACGTTGTTGAGCATTTGACAGATGCACACTAATAAGTAAATGGGGATATTGATTACACATTTAGATAATCACTAGATCATCCATGCTCTTACAGGAATGTCCCAATTCTCCTGCCTCCAGCTTTGATTTCAAGTAGTGAAAACCACACTTAATTCCAAGCATTCAGACAACCACCTTTCACTCACTGGCCTGAAAAACCCATGTGTTTCCCATCAGCTGAAATGGCAGAACTTATTTCATGAGCAAGCTACTTTCTATCTTTGCCAAGCATCCTGCACTATCTTTGCCACAGCACTATCAAAACATGCATTTTTTAAACGAAATCAATGGAGAGAGGGGCATCAACTCTGCAACTAAAAAGACTCACAATTTTCATGAATGTTCGATCACCTTTTATCACAACACAAACCATGAAGCATTTTGCTTCAAGCAGGGGATATTTTTCCCTCCAAACAGACAGTAATCCAATAAAAGAGCCCACTAGCAGGATCTTGGACAACATGTGACACTGTGTTGTTCTCATCAGCATCCCACGGGTCTTCTGGTGAGGTACCTGGTGCTGGAGGCACCCGCCAGTGCGGCTGCGCTCAGCTGATCCGCCTGACAGCATCCAAAGGCACAGCTTAGTGAAGCCACAGCAGCTGCTCTGAGCTCAGATTGCCATGCGAATACCACCAGATTCTTCATATTATCGTGATACCAGGTATCCTGTTCTATATAAAATGATATCCAGGCAAGTAAAAGAAACTGAGTTATTTACTTCAAGCTGAGGGTATCTGAACAACATTTATTCTACCTGACAGAGACTTCAGAGACATCCCTTCACACTGACAGAGACTGAGAAATAATAAAGGGCACACTATGATTTCCTAAACCAGATGAATTCATAAAAAACACTGGACTGGGTCACCTTTTATGTAAGAGTTTCAGCACTTAATAATTAATGTACAGTTTGGCTTCAACCTTGCAAAGAGCATGTTTCTGCCCTTGCACAGATGAACTCCCCAGAGTGATACAACTGCTGCTTTGCTTTGGGCTTCTGTCAGGAGTAACCACCCTTTCGTGGAATATAGAGTTTAATTTTGTAACAAAAAGGTAGGTAAACAAGTTACAGTAGCCCGGGTAGAAAGCAGAAGTAGGGACTCTGGAGGATTTGAAGTCTTTTAGTGTCTTTAAGTCCTGGCCATCCCCATTACATTTTTCTTTCACATCAACAGTGCATTTTTCCTTTGGAAAAAAGGCTGTCTCTTTTGAGTCATCTCTGCATGGAATCTCCTGTAGTGTGGCTCTATCTGCTAGGCAGCAGTGGCCACTGGCAGCCACTCCTTCCCCAAGGCAAGTCCTATCTGCTGGCAGTGGCATTAAAATAAAAACACAGACACCCTATTAATAGCCAAACAGTAGACAATTCCAGATGTGGAATTTGTTTTCTAAAATTACAGACTCACCCAAGCCAGACCTGAACCAGTAAAATTCAGCTGTGTTTCCTCTGACTCATAACTGGTTTTTCAAGAGAGGTTTTTAGCAAAAATTTTTCAGCAATTCCTTTGTAGTTGCCTGACTCATACTGAAACACCAAAATCATTATTGAAGTAAAATCATAGCAAAGGGGCTGTGAATACATGTTATTTATCTGTTCAAAATGCTTTAAAAACATATTTTGCTATGAAGTGTGCTTTGTCCAGTAATCAAATACAGCATTATTTACAAAAGTAAACAAAGAATCTGTCATATAGGGTATAGAGGAAGTTAAGCACCTAAGAAACAGCAAATTTTAAATGTAAGGTTAATTTATTCTTCAATAAACCTTCATTTATCCTTCTGACACATGCAATATTTGTGTTCAGCATCCCACCCACTTTCAGTCTGAAGCTCTTGTCCATGCCAGCAGGAAGGAGAATGCTCATTGTCAAGTATGAGTTGTTCAGATGTCCCAGGATGGGCAGTGGTACAAAGTACGTGGCTGTGAGCTTTGATTCCTGATCAGAAATGTATGCAGGGGAAGAGGCAGAGGTGCCCCCATACTCCTCCCAGCAGTGCATCGTGACGGGAGAGAGGCTGGCTAGCAGGTCACTGAGGCCTCCACTCCTGAGGAAAGATTCCAAACCTGTTGTGGTTTCTATTGTGGGTGATCTCCTGCAGGAGGGTCATGCAGGCATCAGTCCCCATGTGCTTTCAGCTAGGAAGCAATAACCCTTTGCCTGAGGAAATGCCATGCTTGGGAAGGATCTGGGCCCCAGTTGTCATGGAAGCCCAGCTAACCCACCCTGGGCTGTGCAGTGTCATAACGCTCAGAGGCCTGTGAAGGTGGCTCTCAAAGGTGGGGTTTGGGGAAAAAAAATCTGCAACAATGATTTCCTTGCTTTTTAAATTAAATCTCAAGCTGTTGCTGCAGAAGAAGGGACTGAAAAAAATCCCCCAAGTCCGGGAGCTCATATTTACCTTCTCACCAGCTCTGCAGATACTTAATTTGAATGTTGCTTCGTCTCCTGTCTCCCTCATGTATCATCACTAATTAAAGTACACACTCTGCACTTACCCAAAGGAGGATGTGGGAGGCAGAAGAGGCTCAATCTCATTTTCTGCTGCTGTATTGCCTCTGCAGAGCCAAACGCAGGGGACCGGGGGTCCTGCTCAGAGCCTGGTGGCTGCAGCACAGACCTTTCCCTCCTCTGTGGTGAAGGAAAACCCCAGTGTGTAAATAGCAGCCTCCATGGGAAAGAGTTCAGAGAAGAAGGCGCTGTGACTCCCTGGGCAGATGGGGTGTGCGTGGTGAGGGCAGGAGTGGCACCCCAATGTGAGTGCTTCTCCCTACACACCTGCTCTGGAGACTGCTCAAGCTCCAGCTGAGGAAGCCACAGAGGAGCTGTGTCAGCAGCAGCTTCACAGATCTGTTTTGGTGCCTCCATGCCCTCCACATATGCCTCCCAACTTCCAACTGAAGTGAAATTCAAACAAAGCCTTAGTTTAGTTGAACACATCTTCCCCAGCTTCTATCCCAGAGAGACACCCCTCTCATACGTCCCGCAGAGCCTGGCCATTCCCAAATGCACATCTACTTGCTCTCAGCAGCAAAATGAGATTGCTGACTTATCCCCAGCTTCTGTTTCCAGGCTAGAAGTCTGTCCTTTTCAGTCTCCCCACTGCACACCTGCTGCACTTCACCCCCATCCAAGCCAAAATGTGGGGGTGTTTTTGGCAGTGCTCAGCTCTGCAGCCACACTGGTCCCTGTGCTCACGGTAGCTCCAGCTGCTCCACAATGTTGCAGGTGGCATCAACCTGTAAAGAGAGACTTTAAAGCCTATGAATGCCAGAGAGGGAATACAGACACTATTAGTCTCAGAAACTGTCTGTGTCTCAAAAGATTCAGGATGGTGTCAGAGGAGGACACGCTGAACTCAGCGTGTTTAACATTTGGACAAAGTCTTTCTCTTGTCCCCATCTGGAGTTCTAGTGCATGCTCTGCCCTACATGAGTGAAATGCATCCGTGTCCATAAAAGCTGTGGAAAAGCACTGCTGAGAACTTCCACAGCTCTGAATAATTAATTCACAGAACTATAAAAAGCTACAAGGGAATGAAATTTAGAAAAATCTAGTTTTAGGATAATTATAGTTCAAATCAGGAGAGCACTTGGACCCAAGACAGATGCATTAGTAGGACAATCAAACATAGTGGATCAAATTAAGACTCAACAGAACTGCATAGTCTTCTAAAGAGCTCCTCTCAGGGTGGATTCATCCTAGGAAGAGAACGCAGCCTGTGCAGATAATTTGATGAAGTGAGTAGAAATCTAAAATAGCACCTCTTAGTAGAGAAAGCATAAAGGAAAGGAGTAAATTTTTTTCTGGTAGCAGTCAGACCCCAAGTGTAAATAGGGAGTGATATTTTCTGAAATGTTTTGTTATAATGGCAGTTTAACATGCTTCGCTCTCACCCTGCCTCTGCTGCCATGTCTACTATGTTACCACTGGTTCTATAAAATCCCAGTTTGTTTGCAGACCTTATCATACTCAGGCTTTTTTCAAAGCTCCAGATGCTGGAATTCATGTGTTGCTTGCAGACACAGACCTTCAATTTCCTAATCAGTTATATTTCTCGTACATATTTTTCATGGCAGGTTTGAAAATATTTACCCTGAGCCCTGAGTCACTAGCAAGCAAAGAAGTTTTAAGACAGTCATTACTGTGTCCAGTAAGATGTTGAATCCTTGGGACTGCCCATTTAACTTGCCACTCTCCGATAGGAAGTGTGAGATTTTTATGATTTACCTACTAAGCCATGTAGTCAGGCTGTACACTGGCCATGTTTTAACTGAGTACTAGAGGAGCTAGTGTTTTATGATTGGTTTATGGAAGACATCAGGCAATCCTAGTGCCCTTGGCATCTCAGTGGGCTCACCACAGGACTCCCACATACAAACTCTGCTTTACTAGTGGCTTTCTGGTAAAAGAGCATACCCACGGAGAGGCAGAAGTTCACTGCCCTTTTTTAGTAACAGCAAGAGATCACTTGAGAATTCAGTTTCATGTAAGTCAGAAGTGGCAGGTTACTCACAAACCAACAGGAAGATTATCACTACTTCAGAGAAGCTGGTTTAATGTCTGATGTCCTGTTTAATGTGACTCTTAGTGGCACAGGACCAGACACTTCCAGACATTTCTGCTGACCAAAAACACATGTGAAATGGCAGAGGGGTCTGTCCTGTATCAGCTTGTGTTTCCAGAAGCTCCCTGTTATGGTATCATTCGTTACCAGTATGAAGTTACTGGGTGCAGCCATAGCATGCTATCAAACAAGTGTTCTTTTTATAATGGTGAGCTATGATTTTCTACAGACTTCATTTATGAAGAACATTGGCATCCTTCAAAGCAAAAGGCTCTCCTATATGCCATTGCCATTCCCTGAACTTAAAATGTGTGTGAAAGGAAGTATGTATTATAAGCAGATATCCTCTCCTTCATTTGCAAGTGCAGGAGCTGTTTGACATGAAAGGAAGCAACTGGAGAGAGGAAGCAATCACTACTCTATCAGTTGAAAATGCAACCAGCTCTGCTCGAGGGGTTCTTGCTGCAAGGAGAACAAAAGGCCATTTCTTCAAGACTCAGTTCTTTAGAGCTCTTAAGTGGGTAGCAAGTAAAGGATCACATATTTCTCTTGTGTCCAGAAACATTAAGGTCAGCTGAAGAGAAGAGCATCGGATGAGGGTACAGGTAATGGAGAAATAGATTGTATGCCCATTAGCTTACAGACAAGGCAAAGCAAGTGGGAGCTGCAGGCTGGACTAGGGCAGGATGACAATTCAAAGCAATGATGACAAGCTGGGGAAGAGGCCTGGGAAAAGGATGTGGTTCAGTAGAGACATGTGTGAGGTAGGCAGGAACAATCAGCTGTACAAACAGACTCAGTTCAGCTGCAGCAGCTCTGCCAAAAAAAGAGCTGAGAGGGTGGTTGTGGATTGCAGAGGGAACATGAATCTACAATGTCATGTTGTTGTGGAGAAGATAGATGTTTTTACTCAGGACATAGGAGATGCAGAGCCCATACAATGGGAAATTACCCTTCCACACCAGCCAGAGTAATGTGCTGTGGTTCGAGGAGTGGAACTTGAGGGAGCCTAGCTGCCAAGCAGGGGTGAAAAACACCCTGAGAGAAGAGGTTGACTGAACTGGGATTTAGCCTGAATATGTACAGCCTGAAGAGAAACATAATCTTACATCTATGTAAAATGTTATCATAAATGGATGGGGATGTCTAAAGTAAACAGGAGCAATGAGCTGGAATTAAAGCAAGTGAAAGTCAGAGTATGCATAGCAAAAAAGAGTCCTGCAGGTAAGGGCAGCAGTTGTGAGGATTAAAATTTCTGTCACGCTACAAACAGGTCAGACAGGTTAGAGATGATAAAGTGGTACAACCTGCCTTGAGGCTGGAGCAAAAAATTAAATGAGCCCTTGTGAATCTTTCTAGCCCCGGTTTTCTGTGATTTATCAGAGGATTCACAGCTGCAGTTTTCCACATTTCCAGTGTTTAAAAATGTAGCACTACTGGCCAACACCACAGAGGAGATGCTGGGAGAAAGTGGAAGCCCTCTTGTCTAAGCCCAGTGACACCTCACCAATTTTGGAGCAAAGATGCCGTGAAGTCTCCAGCAAGCTGTGCTCTGGTCTCCTCTGGAGCTGAGAAAGTAATGCTCATAGCTTTACTCTCCGTTTTTGTGGAGCTAAAATATCAGCAACAAATTACAGGTGGGTCAAAATAACAGCAGTGTTTCAGTCCAGCTTCCAGGTTGTTTAACCTTTTCTCTCCCATCATCCATTGTCAATCCAATGCCAAGCTGTTGACTTTTCTCAATTCCTACTGCTTCTGTAGCAGAAGTTATTAACAAATTGAAATTCACATGGCCGTTCACACCCCCAGAAGCTATTATGAAAGTATTGGCTCAGTTGTGATTTCTTCATTTGCTGTTTCTGAGGGAGTCAGTAATGCCACCTGCTGACTCATAGCATGGTGAGTTTCAGAGAGGACAAAGCCTGACTCTTCACAGATAAACACCAGAGAAGGACAAGGGACAGTGGTCAGAGATGCAGCAAGGGAATCAAGGAAGACACTTCCATTGTGAGGGTAGATAATCAAGCACAGGAAAAGTTGCCCAAGGAAGCAGTGGTTTCTCCATCCCAGAGCTTCAAAACTCAGTGGAATGAAGCCACAGACAATCTCACCTAATTTTGAAGTTGACCATACGGTGATTAGAAGTGGAACTAAGATCCCAGACAGCTGTCCCATGATGCCCACAGAGGTAAACCAGAAATTTCCTAAGTGACAGAAGAATTTTCCATACTTCTTCATTCCTAGAACACACTTTCCCCCTATATTTAAGTTGTCAATGATAAGGGTGTGTCTCCAGGCTGCCCCAGTCGTGCCTAGTATCTCTAACCAGCTGACCCAGAACTTGCTGCTGCGTCTGTTCCACACCATATCCCACCTCTCATCTCTCCTTGGCTCATTTCTCCTGCTGGACTCTGACTGGAGACTGGTTGATAAGGACAAACATCTCATTTGCTTGCTTTGTTTCATTATAACAGAATAGGTGAATACACCAATATGGTCTTTAAAATAAAATTTAAAAAAAAGAAAAATGAACACCCTTTCTTTCAGTGCTGTGCCACAGAAACATCAGAAACAACAATTTGTGCTAACTTCTCCCTTTCTCATAGCACTTGTTGTGGTTTTAGGGCGTCACTAAATTCACCAAATGTCAGCCAGAGAGGACACACCATAGCAATAATGACTATAATCAGCACAATCTCAAAAAGCACTGTACAAATACTGCAAAGCATTCTCTCTGTCTGGAGAAGAAAAAAAAAAAAAGTGCAAATCATCAAGACTAATGTGTTCCTCAGATCACAATGAATACCTTAAAGACCTGAAGGTAATTGATCTTCCCAAGTCCCACACATATTTTTACGCAGGCTTTGCTCACAACTGCACCAAACAGTATTTGTCTTCTCTGTATCTGCTGGATGTCTAGCTGTGATTACAGGTCACCAGGAAGGACAGAAGCCGTTTTGACTTTCAGAGCCAGGGTGATTTGGCAAAACAGGGCTATTAGGAGATGACTATCTTGTAACCAAGCCAGTTTTAGCACAGCCCTGGAAGCTCTGTGCTGATGCAACTGTGACAGTATACGTAAGGAAACTATCCTGTATTCTTGCAACACTTCTCTGCTTATTAGCTAGAAAATGAATGTTAAGGAGAGTCCTGTTTCAGATATCTAAAGCCAAGACAATGTTTAAAATCAGCACAGAAACTTATTGGTTAAAATATAAAAAATCTGAACGTACCTTTACATCCACCATTATAAAGGGATATGCAAGGCTGACAGGGCTTCCATCCCTTCCATGGTGTGGCTCTCCTGATAAGAGGGGTACTTAGTTGTAGGTGGTGCTAAAAGAGCCTTTCCGGGTGCTTGCATAGGGAAAGGATAGACGAGACAATCGATCTGCTTGGATTTAAAAAGACAGATTTATGAAGAATAATTGCCTTCTAACTTGGCAAAGAATGTGTATCGCCTCTAAGGGACTCACAGCTGTGTTCTGTTCTCATGGAGTTAACAGGGCTTAGAAAAAGAACATTTGATCTATTCTCTCCTCCTTAATTCAACATAGCTGAGAATCTCCCAGGATATTTCTATTTGAATTGTAGCAGGCTTTCCATTTCAATGTGTTGGCAGTGCATATCTGTCACACTAATGGCATTTTCTACATGGAAAGTATCACCAACTCTTACAGTAGACAGCAGCATATACATCACCCAAATGGCTGACTGCGTGTTGTAGGAAAAGCAAGATGGGTTACCTTTTTCTTTGACTGTGAATGCAGGTTGCCTTGAGCAACATGAGCTTTGCAGCCAGATTCCCAGATTTTGTACCATTTCTGAGCTAGATTGACAGCTGTGGCATTTAGCTTCATTTAAAGCTAAGCCACAATTAAGTACAAAACAAATAGATCAGGCAGCAGCACCACTCATGTTCATAACAAGCTTCCGAACTTCATCCATCACTTCTTGCAACTCTGTGCAGAGATCTTGGGCTCTTACCTTTGAAAAAGACAGTTTTTTCATTTTTAAAGTTCATATTTGCTCAGTTCTTGAACACTGCTGGAAAATCCCTGTATAACCTTCTTCCCAGGGAAGAGGAGGAGACAAAATCCCCTGCAGGAGCTCCTGAAAAGTGACCACAGAATTAATGAGTAATACAAAAACCATGAGCCTAAAAGAAGAGAGAAAAGTAAATTTCATCTCCAAACTGAGGTGGTTTTTTTCTTCTTCTTTTTTTTTTTTTTCCTTTCTTCTGGAGACACAATGCTGCTTCAATAGGCCTATGTTGATGCTATCGGCACTGAAACCAGCATTTATAGAAATGTGATGCAGCCACCAGCAGAACCAGTTTGCAAATCCTCTCAAGTGTTGCCTGTCTGTCCTGTCTCAGACTCTGAGGCTCATAATTTATGTTCTTTCACTTATATTAAGAACATGAGCTCAGTTATAGAATCATATTTTCAAGGTAGATCATTAATACTTGCAGAAAAGTCTATCCCATGGACGCTGTGTCTTCAGTAAAGTGTTACTTAGGCATGAATTCTAAGTTCTCTGGCTATGCTAAGCACATTATTTCTTCAGCAAAGGTACGTCTCAAAGCTAATTGTCTTATGCAGACCTTTGCAAGACAAGAAAAAGCCTGCTGTGCTACACACAATATCTCTTAGGCTCTGTTGGATGTAGAGAGACCAAGACATTACCCAAGTCCATGTTAGGGCCTGGGTACAAGCCAGCTTCTCCCTTCACTCTGCAGGAAGGAAACCCTGAGCTTGGTCCCAGCCTGGGGACTGAGACTGCAGGGGACAGGGCCAAAGACATGTGCCTCATTTTAGTCTCAGTCCAAGCGCAGTTGAAGCAGCACTCAATATGAAATTTAAGTTAATTTATTGTTAACATTAGATATTATGTTTCTGCTAAATCCAGTATTTGAGATTTTGAAACCTACCCAGTTTTAAAAGTAAGACCCTGATACATTTCTTTGTGTTGATATTGTGATCAAAAAGGGCAATTTAGCCATCTCTGCCAGAAAATCATTTCCCTAGAGGAACACTTTTCA
Organism: Empidonax traillii; assembly: GCF_003031625.1. Classification (NCBI taxonomy): domain Eukaryota; kingdom Metazoa; phylum Chordata; class Aves; order Passeriformes; family Tyrannidae; genus Empidonax; species Empidonax traillii. The sequence continues at coordinate 777,105 of NW_020955390.1, read as the reverse complement.
GTCTCATTTGAAATATCTCTGCATTTCACTGAGAGGCCACCCAAAGGTCTGCTTCATGACCTGCATATTGAATTTTTCCTGGCACTTACAGGACATACATATGCTAAAGGGATGCAGATCTCAAACAACGCTTCAGGAAAAATTTCCAAATGAGTAAATTCAGTTAATTGAGTTTGCCCTTGCAAATTCATTATTTTTTTTTCTAGCAGCTCTACAAACAAGCATTCAGTGACCGTGGGATGGTTGCTATTGGATCCCATCAAGGTGTCAAACTTGGGATGTAATGGGGAGCACAGGGGAAGGTCCCTTCCCTGTACTAACATCATGACTGCACTCAAGAGATCTCTGGGAGCCAGCAGCCCCTTGCACTGCTGCTCAGGGGGCCTGCTGAGACTGCTGAGTGGTCTCCTGGCCCCTGTGCCCCAACAAGGGTGGAACCTGACAGAATACATAAGGAAACTGCAACCTGATCTCCCTGCAAGACAAATCATCTTTCACAAAAGCCTTCTCAGTTAGATTCAAGAGCATTGATCTCCTACTGGAAATGTATTTCTCTTGCAAACGTCACTGCCAACAAATATTTTGTGGAGATTCAAGGCTGCTTGTTCAAACCAAGCCTGCATCAGTCGTTCACAACTGAAATACTGCTGTTCACATCTCCCTGGCACTGAATGGAAGTGCAAGGCACCACACACACACAGAGCCTCATTCCTTCATGACTTGGCTTCATCCCTCACTTTTTCAACAGCCTTTCCCTTTTTCTACTCCCAGCCAAGGTATCACATGCAGTCTGTGCTCCAGCTGCAGGGCTGTCACTTTGCTGTGATCAGTGCCCTTGGCTACCTGCTAAATTTGTTACCTGCTTGGTCCTTTCACTGCATCTCTACATCGACCCTGTTCAAATGCTATCGACCCTTTGCAGTCCTTTCCTTGAGGAGATTGGAGGACCATTAACCCAGATGTCAATAAGTGCTAGGGCTCACCATACAAAGGTGAATGGATCACTTCAAGTTTGGCATAGAAACACACAGAGCTCTATTTTCTGCTGTTGATGTTAACACAAAACATATTAAGTTCAGTATCTCCTCTCCCTTGAAGTGTCATGCATCCTGTAGTATGATGTGGTCTGACAGTCTGTCCCAGTTTTCTTGATGAAGCTTGGCAAAGCAGTTCAATCATTGGCTGATATTATGTAAGATATTAGAGTGTTCTGAAACATGTCTGCCAGCATTTTAATAGTACTGTTCAAACGTTATCAGCAGAGACTTGTCTGTTGCAGCAGTGTTCCTCAGGGGTGGTTTGTCCCACACAGTGACTGAGGAGGCTTTCCACTGAAATGTCTCAGCACTTTTCTGCTTTCCTCTGATGCACTGGCCCATTGTCTCTTGTGTGTAAGGGGCACCTCAGTTGCCTCTCTGCTCCAAAGCAGTCCTTACCCCAACTGGGTTGCTTCGATCTATTAGTCCCTTCAAACTCAGCTGGTGGAGCACAGAGCAAACCCTTGCCTTCTGTGTAGGAAGACTTTCACATTTTACTTGACATTATTTCTAGTCCATTTTCAGGGAAACATGATAAAGAAATTGTGAATTTGATGTTAGAAGATCACATGTTCTGTTCATTACAGACCCACCTGCCTCCCCAGCATCTTCTCTTGCTTCATATCCCAGCTCTTCACTTTGTTTTTTATCCTACTCCTATTCCTGCTACCTAGATAACCCTGTCTATCTTTACATCTGTTCCTCATTCATTAGTCTGCAGCATCTTCACCTGCTTTTCACAGCTTTGCCTTATGCATCCATATGCTTGAACTGCAGCTGTAGCATTTCTTCATCCTTGGCTTCAATGCCCAATTACAAAGGAAGAGCTCCCAAGACTATGCTGGGCTAGAGCCTTGGATCTGGAGTTGAAATCATCCAAAAACTTACCCTTAGCACCATATATCTAAAGAGTACGTGAAGTAGTGGTATTTTTTTTTTCAGAGGTTTATGTCTTGGCCAGATTTAGGTGAGAGGGATAACTGAAAACTGACCCAGTTGCAAATCAAACCCTCCTACTGAGCTTCATTTCCTGCTCCAAACTGAGACACTGCAGTTCAGGTTAAAGAGCTCCAAGAATTCTGACAGAAGGAAATTAAACTGCTTTGCGCCAGACTTTTTCCAAATTTGCCAGATGAGATTTGCTGAAGCTTGCAAAGCCACCAAGCCCTGAGAAATGCAGTTTAATATGTAATCTACTTGTATTCAATCTTATTTGACAAGGTAGAATCAACTGAGAGCAGGACTTGAGAATGGAAATTGTTTAGTAATTCTAAGTCTGCAGTGCTGTGCAACTTTAAATGTTCGTCTCCTCCAAGAGTCTGGAGACACAGAGAAAAGGTAGCAAAATACAAGTTACCAGTCATAATCTTCATATTTAGTAGCATAAAAAATTAGAGACAAAAGAAGGTTTACCTCATTAAGTGCCAGAAAAAAGTCAAGTTTTGTTGCCAGCAGTCATCTTAAGCCCCTCCTAAATACCCAGTTTAAGCTTCTGAAAGACAAAAAATACAAGATTGAATTAGAAGCTGATGGAAGACCTTTCATGGTCATGCATTATAGCTCCAAAATCCTATGCTCAGTTACCCAAAAAAGGTAGTTCTCTGTGTTACCCTGCACCATGCTTCAAAACATGACATTTCCAAGTAATTTTGGCCTGTTATGTCTTTAATTTACCCTCAATTAGAAGGGGGTTCTCAGCTCAAATCAAAGCCGACTTTTGTTCTCATTTGTTGACGGCAATTACATGTTTACCTAGCACTCAATGCAGCAGACACCCAAAATTTGCTCTCTGAGTGTTAAAACAATATGAATCAACAATATTACTGCTCTATTACCGGCACAGCTTTTACCCAGCTCTTTCTTTCTGTCTCCACGGTTCACAGAAACAGGTGCCATTAGTCTCACTTCAGTAGCAGCAATAGCTGCAGTCTCTGGCTCCGTTCCCACCCCAACCCCAGTGCCACAGGCTGCCCTTCCACACGAGTCCTCTTTCTGTTTGAACAGAGATATTGGCCCGTGGACAAGAGTGGAAGCTCTGTCTTCCATTTAATGAGTACCTGCAGCTCCTTTTCAGAGGGGCCTGGGACACTAGTTTTTCTGTATATGGGAATCTACCCACCCATCTATGGTAAAATGAGAAAAAAACAATGCCTCTGCATTAAGGATCTATTAGACTTCGTTTCAGCTTTTCACGCAAACCTTTCTCCTTGCAGATCACAAGTTGTATCCCTAAATGCATGTGCCCAACCTAGCTCTGAACCTCTCAGCACAACACAGCCCCTAGATAAGGCAGCTTTATCCCACCACCCTTATCTTCAGCCACATGCACTTTCTCCAGATACTGTCACAGCCTTAGGAGAGGACTCCAGCACTGCAGAGGCCCCTTTGCCACTCCACCTCTAATACTTCATCTTTACTGACCTCACTGTAGCAAGTCAGGGTGCTATTGTCTCTGAGAATAAACCCTTGCTAACACTCACCTTCAAATAGCCGAACAGGCTCAGCTACGGATTGCCTCATGCAGACCCTCACAGTTATAAAACTCACACAGCGTGACTGTAATAACTATATGGCAGATTAGACAGACCTTCCACTGCACAAAATTTTAACACATTGAGCCAAAAAACCTCTTCAGTCATTTACCAAGAACAACACAAACTTCAAAAAGAAAATACAACTGCTAGTCTCAGTAACTCAGAAGATATGCTCTTTCAAGACTCCATAAATATATCTTCTCACATTATGTAAAATTAATTTCTGTATCAGACAAAGCCAAAGAATTATTAGGATGAAAGGTCACTTAAAATGATCTGTGTTACTGATTTTATCAGTCACTACTTACAGCTTTAAAAAAGTCAATGCTATCTAATAGTGTCCATATTTCATCTGTTGAGAAATCTAATAGTGTCAGAAAGGAAGCAATATCAGACTGCATGGTCAGTCTTACTTGGGAGAGAAAATACAATTCTGAGAAATTTAATCTTGAGCAATAAAGAAAGAAAATGGTGAAGTCTGGGTAATATGTTGCATATACACCCAGAAGGAGAGAAGTAAAATTATTGTGATGAATAGTCAGAACATCTTACAAATAATGCAGATACCAGCATCAGATATTCTTAATTTCTGGAGTTGGTGTTGAAAGGGAAAAAGAATGCTGCAATGTCACTCCAGTATGATGATTGCTTTGTCAGTTCAGTCAATAATCCCAGTTACAGAGTGATGTGTGCATGCAGAAGGTATCAGTTTCTGAAATTCAGGAGTGCAATGGTAAATGTCTCATAATCACGTGAGCATCTCTTTTTTCCAAATTTTGTGTAGTGCACCTCCACCCATAAGCTGCTGTTGACCCTACGGTAGCATCCACATGCCCTGACTTGGGGCCTTGTTGTGTGGGAAGCTGCAGTTTCAGCTGGCAAAGGCTATGGCTGCTCCCACTGTGGGTGAAGGGCAGGGAGAGGCACCCAGTACCCAGGCAGCAAGCGAATCCTGAAAAAGAAGCATGTCTTTTAGTCATTCAAACATACTCATAAATGCAGGCATGAGGAAGCCTAACCAGATTTATCAAGTGGCAATGAAAATCTATCTCTGAGGAATAATCTTACCTCTCAATATGCAGCAGTTGTGTCAGAGCTTGCTTACTCCCTCACCTAATCCAAGGCAAGACCACACACACTTCCATGAACCGTACTGAATGGCAATAAAAGCATAGTAAAAGAGGAGCTATTGTCTTCTTTCAAAATGAATGCAACTATGGCACATCAGGATATCATACATGGAAAGACAGAGCATGTTTTTGCACTAAGACAGATGAGCTCAGTACTGGGCACCAAGTTGCCTTAATTACTGGCTCCCAGCGGCTGTGGCAGATTGTCTTTTTTTGGTGTGGAAAGGGACACCTGAAAGCTTTATCCACATTTGTAAAGCACTTCACCTTGTCATCACCAAGGGCCAAGTGCAATCTGGCCAGCCCAGCCCCTGTGCTGGCAGTCATCCTCTCCCTGCCACCAACTGCCAGGGCTGGGGAAGCTGATCACAGGAGTGACCAATAGTCACTCCCACTGGTCAGCAGTGGGAGCAGTACCCCCACTGCAGCTGTGATTCCACCCATCCTCACCTGCATTTACACACCCTCGTGTATCTGCAATTATCCCCTCCTAGTCCCTGGTAGGAATTGCTTCCCAGGGAAGGGTATGGTCCTTTCTGAACTGCTCCAAGTCACCCCAGGCTGTCAGAACCTAGGCAGGAGTCTAGTCCTTTCCTCTTATTTTACCCCATGCCATTACTTGATTCTGCTCTAAATTAAGAGATTTTTTTTTTCTCATCATCATTTTGTGTTTTAAAGAATCAGCTTTGTCAGTGTTCTGGCTGCCTGAGCTATCCCAGGAGCCCTGCATTAGCTCAGGGGGCAAAGTTATCGATATGAGCTTTGTTTTGAAGCTGGTAACCCCATTACTGGTATTTTGCTTAGGCAAGTTTAGTAGATGAGACTTCAGCATTTAATGCCCTCCCTTCCCATTAGAGTTCTATTCATATTTTCTTTGCTAAAAAGTGTGAGGGGGGTTCTCTTCATACATTTTTTAATTTGCTTTTGAAGAGAAGTTGCATCTCCTTGGTCTGGTCCATCCACAAAAATACCACAGTCAAAAGAAATCTGCCTGATTGTACTAGATTACTGATTTGGAGTTAGATCATCCACTCTCCAGTTCTGCCTGAAATCAGCAACTGAGATATTATCTCCCCAATCAGACAGACTGTTACATCTTGCTTTCAAAAGCTACATGTGATAAAAACAAGTCAGCTGACTCCTCGAAACTTTTAAATGTCATTATCTATGTGTGCATCCTATGATCAAATCTAATATGTCTTATCCAAAGATAAGTGTCTTTCTGTGACTCAGTGCCTTGTTATCCTAACAAACCTAGTGATGGCTAGTTATCCTCACAAAGCTAGATATTCACAATTGTTATTTTAATAGGAACCCACTCTTGTGATCAGGACTCCTGTTCAGTGAGTGAATTTCATGGCTTGCAGAATTAGGCCTTACATTATCACAATTATGTGCAGAAATTACATGACCTTGTTTTGTATTTCCCTGACAAGAAATTGTGTGTTTCTATTAGTTCCAGATTTTTATCTGATAGCACAGTGATAATTTCTTCCTGAACACCAAGTATAATGTACTTGGCAATTACAGCCTCAGAAAAGAAGTAATTTATTTTGCTTACAGTGCTTTATGAATTAAGTTCACAGAGGTCGAGACAGAGGTGTCAGCTATTCTCCATACAATCTGATATTTGCATGTTAATTGAAACCTCCTCCGAGAAGGCCACCCTGTTTAGCTCATCAGAGAAGAAGCAAGAGAGCTAATTTATACCTCAGAGTGGGTAGATGAAGAAGGGCAGCCATTACCAAACAATTACCATGTTTCTTTTTTATTGGATGTAATACACACACATATGCATATACCAGGCTCAGTCTATGGTTTCTGTCAATAGGCCTCCTTTGCAGTCAATGGGGCTACATGGATTTGTGCTGGTTGGGTCTCAGGCCAGTGCTGAAAGAATCTGGGAGCAGCCTATGGAAATTAAGGAAGCTCTTATTGCCAGATCTCACTCAGAGGAAGCTGCAGCATTCGATGGCCACTCATGTGTTACTACCAAGGTCTCTGAAAATGAAAACTCACCCAAGTTCAGGGTGTCAGAGGCATTACCAAGAAGGGAATACCTGATTCGTTCCAAATCAGGAACCCTCTGTTATCAATGCCAAGATTTAGCTGAAATAGCATTAAATTGCGTTAAGATTATGTTACTATAATCTTACAAAGCCAGAATATGTTTCCCAGGTCATCCAGACATTCACCTTTATTTTAACCTATTGCCATACATCAAATCATCTGTGTGTCTCTAGCTCTGGTGGTATCTTGCTTACAGACTTGGAAGCAAAATTACAAGGTCGTTTTGTTTTCATTGTTTGCTGAGCTGATCAAAGGATGCTGAAGGACATGTAGAGTAGCAGCTCTCACCTAAAGAGTGGACTCTGACCACTTGCAGTTTTCACCAGTGTCAGCAAGTTCTGCCAACTGTAGAATGAATTTTATTCATACCTTGTATACTTTAAAAAAAATTCATTCTTATTTCCTGCCATCTGCAAGGATGCAACATTTTAAAACTTACTAAAAGACTGAGAGACCTGAGGTACTATATGAGGATGTGGGGATAGACTGTATCTGTACATCTGGTTGGTAAATTTTTATTGTAGCTCATAATTTCCTTTTAAAATAAATGCTAAAATTTGTTAGTTGTGTGTGACTTTTTGTTGGGTAATTGGTGTCCAGATTTGTTTGTCTAAAAATACAGGTACAAAGCACAATAGCAACTTTAAAAAAAATGAAAACAATTACTTCAGTAGTATTGTTTTTAAATTCTTAACAAAGTGTGATTACTATTGAAAAAGTTTCTTATTTATTAACATATACATTTTCTGTGGCAAATGAATTGAGCTGGCCACTAGTAACCACAAGGTCCTTCAAGGCATGGAAACCATTAGAACTGGTCTCCTCGCATCCCACTTCTATGACAGTGCAGAAAAATCACACTCGGCTTTTCCTATTTTGAAACAGTTTTTCAGCTTTCAATTAACTTGTCTCTGAGCTGAACTAGAGAAACATGCTGAAACAAAAATCCCACTGAATTCCTGCTGAGATAAAATAGCTGTAAAACTGTCTTATTATTTTGACAAAAAAACCTTGTTTAAGATGTTTGTGTGGTGACTTTTATGAGCTTTATGCTCTTTCTTTCTCTAGCTACAGAAATAAGCAATGTCATTCTTAAATAGTCTATTTCATTTATATCAGTTTAGATTCTCAGATATTGTAGAATACACTTGTCATAATTTCATGTGTAAAAACAGTTCATCTGTTTCATTATTTGCTTCTTACTGAAATCTGGTTTAAATAAATATCTTTGGGTTTTTAAAGTAACATAATTTTCTATAATGGCAAATTAAATTCACTGTGAATAAATAAACAAGAGAAAAACAGTTCTTGCTTTACTTCCATTATAGTGGTTTCTGAACAATCCATTACCACTCAGGAAAAGGATGCTGAAGTTATAATAGATGTAATGAGCTGTAAAGAGCTTGAATAATGATACCAAAAAATGTTGCTGATGATACAGAGTTATTTAGAACAAAAAAAACCCTAAGGAATTTCTGAAGGATCTCACTGGGCAACACTTGGGCAGCAAGCTGGTAGGTAATTTATGGATAAATACCAAGTGACACACATAGTAAAAAATTCTAATCCTTCCAAAGAAGAATTTTAAATTATTTTTTTGTGTATGGTTAATGGATGGGATAGCTTTTGAAAAATTCAACACAGATGCTGTTAGAAGCAGGGATCGTAAAAATGAGGAGAGAAGAAAAGAACAGAAAAGAAATTGTCCTAGTGAGACCAGGACCATGCAGGAAACGTCTCCATCTAGCACATGGTGTGTGGGTTGGGTGCCTTCCAGCTCCAGCAGCATTGACTGGAGCTGGGAGAGATGCAGGGAAGGGCAGTGAAGGCTCAACACACTGGGCGTCTTCAGGTCAGTAGAGACAATAGATCAGAGGCACCACAGAGAGCTCCAAAGTCTGAGTGAGGACAGGCAGGAGGATAATTACTCAACCTGGCTCCTATCAGGTTTTTTTAATGCTTTCCAACCGGACAAAATGGAGAGCATGCAGAAAATACCTGATTATGAAACATCTCTAGAGTTACAAAAAGCCTGTGGGTGCAAAATGGAGTTACACAAATATGAAGAGTATCAACCCGGAGAAATACCACCTGTGTCTCTCAACAGATGGGAGATGCAGATGGAAAGAAGGTGTGAATGTGTTGCCACATGCTCACTCTGTTCCTTCACTCTTCTGCAACTTTGAAAATCACCATGTTTCTGGGAAGGGCTGGATCACTATCACCATTTAGGCAGCATTAAGCACTTGAGCAATTACTTGTGCCTAAAATCATAACCTAAAGTGTGCTGATAGTTGTCATGTTTTACCAGGTAAATCCATTCTCTAAGTATGATACCATGCAGATACTGTTAACATCTCAGAAATTAAATAGGAAATACTTCCAATGGAGAAGGAGACAACGTTTAGTTTCATTTCTATTTATTATGTTTAATTCTGGTATTGCAGGTAACAAAACCTATGAAGGTGCTTAAGCATTTGGAATTGCTGAGTGATTTCAGAAAGCAACCAGAAAACTCAATCCATTAGGCTGATTGCTGCAATAGGAAAAAAGTATTCAGTTATCAAATAAGTCATAAAAGATTCAAGTATCCATGACCACTACCTGCTTCCATTGCACAAAACACATTTTAGCATCTCTATGAATTAGAATATAACTGTGACACTCAGCATCCAAATGGGACCTCTACAGCTTGACTGGAACTCTACCCACATATGTTATTTTAATTTCCAAATTGACAGCAACTTAGAAGGAACATAAAACAACAGAAACCCAATACTGCCTTTCACCTACCCAGGCATTCACGGTAACTGAATGGGCAATGGTGCATAAGAAGCATATTCGGACATAGCAGTATAACTCAGCAAGGTTATCACTGGTTTACATCTTCAAATTAGTGAGCTACTTCTACACTTTACCACAGCAAGCAGTGGGACACTTTGCTGCTTAAGGATTTATAGGGATGTAAGTGCAGCTGAAGACATAAGATCTTTGCAAAATCCCATTATTCTCAAAGATTGTTATAACCTCATCCTTGACTGATGAAAGTGTCTTCGCTCAGCCTCTCGGGATAGTGTGGCCGGCAGCAGAACTTGCTGTCTCCAGCTGTGGTGGCTGGACCGTGGAGGAGGGCTGGGAAACCTGCCAAAGCCTGATAGCTGCCTGTGAGATGAGGGCATGATGAGCAGAGGCAAGCTAAAGATGGCAAATAGAGGGGGTAAGGGACAAAAAGGAATGCCTCAGTCTCTCAATTTTTTCTGGCTTAACATCTCATTCATAACTTTAACATCACCAAGCTCATATTTAGCCCTTCATCTCAGCAATTCTCAAGCACTTGGTGAAGTGAGGCAGAGCCATCTCTCCTCCAGCCCATTCTGTGACAGTGCACTGCACCACCTAGCACCACCCATGCATCTGGAAGCCCAACTTCACATCTCACTTTCTTCAAGAGTCGTGCTAATTACATCTGCCAGGAACAAAACCAGAGTTTATCCATCAGATTTCAAGAACCAAAATTTTTCTGATTTAAATCTGCCCAAGTGTACCCCTCCCCGCAAAATTAGTATTTTGCTGTCGTGGAAATACTTTGGTTTGAAAAATAAGAAGCGCTTGCCTGAAACCAATTCAGACTAACTAGACTGTCCACCACTGAAAACAGTTCAGCTGTTAGCAATTTGGCAATTGATAGACGGGAGACACAAGAAAATAAAGCATTTCCTCCCCCCCGCCCTGCTTTGCTATGACATTGCTTACCCAGTGGTTTGGGAATTTCTTGATACTATAAAACCATTTTTTTGAATTTTTTCTTCTGCAATTTTAAGCTTCTCATTTTGTATCCTATCCACCAAAGGCACAAAGAACTTATTTATCCTTTCCTCTCTGTCTCCCAGTAGCTCCATGCAGGGGTCACCATGAGCTTGCCACTTCTATCATCCCTCCCCCAGAGTGGGTCTGCCACCCACCCTCATCTTCTCTCTTTCCCCCAGCATGTCAGCACCTTGTGTTTGCTATCACTGGATCACCTCCTACATTTCTTTAAGGTTATTTTGAGTTCTCACTCTGCCCATCAGTGCACTTGCAGATGCTCCTGGTTGCATGTTGTCTGCAGATTAATATGCTTAGACTGCCTTGGTCCATCATCCTTGACAAATACAGAGCAAAAGTGCATCCAGGACAGCCACGGCAATGCCCAAGGGCAACCAACTTTTGCTTGAAATGAACCATTACCACATTTCATACACAGTTATCAACTAATCACCCACATATGTTGCAGTAGGTTCAGCCAGACTATGTTTCCCTTTCTGGTCAGATGGTCCATTCACATGTAACATCCAAAGCCTGAGGACACAATTTCTGATACCTGTTTCTCCCTTGGGCATGTTGGCTTTTGTCTAACTTGAAAAAGAAAATAAGTGGGAATTTAAGAGACTAGTTTGTATTTGCTGATACCTGTTTTACTTGGTTGTTCCAGGTGCTTTCCAACAGCCCATTGTTTCACCTGCTTTCACATAGGAGGGTGGTACCTTCAGCTGACTCATCTGTGTGTCTTTTTTCTCACTTTCTCTCCAGTACACCTGCATGCTCCTGGACCTCCAAATACCTTGTCCATCCGTCATGGTCCTCACATTGCATTATCTTGAAAGTGAAAGCAAGAATAAGCTCTTAACTTCAGAGCTACCTTCTAACTTTTTCCTCTTCTGGGTTGAAATCTTCAGTTGTTGATAAGAATTGTGTTTGCGATGAAGCACAGGCTGAAGGGGGAACCTGGAACAGTTGGGATGTGAGTGAGCTCCAGTATGTGGTCCCCCCAAGGAAGGCTGGAAAGGGATGTTCATGGCATGCCCAGTCCCAGAGCAGAAGTCAAGCAGCTGAAGGCTACCTCTGAAAGTGGCAGAGTAGCCAAAATGAGGGGGGATTTCCCACATAGCCCAGGAAAGAGTCATTTAGAGAAACATTTGCATGAAACCAGATGGCCCTAGAGAGTCCCCATCTATGGGACCATGCCAGGAGAGCTGATCCAAGCACACAGACAAATAACCCCAGCCCAGGGAAACTGCTGTCTGGCTTCAGACCAAGACAGTACCCCCCTATAATTTCTTAGTTAAATGAAAGCTGAGTTAGGTAGAAGAATACATCAAATCAAACTGCTAACCAAAGGTCACTTGTCTCCCAGGAGTGCTGTGCACATACTACTAGTGAAAACAGATGCTGTTTACATCATTATTAAAAGCTATCAACAAGCCTGATGAGCGAAAAACCCCAAGAGATTAAAATATTACAGGTAGAAGCAATGTTTTTCTGGGGATCTTCTTGATGAAAATGCTGATGCTGTAGCAACAAGGCCCTGGTCCATGAGCCTTCAGCACCTTTTCTGTTGCCAGTGAAACACTCCCACCTTTGAAAGAATTTCAAGCAGCCAAGATCAACCCCACCACCAGCCGTGGCTGAGAATGGATGTTTAGTAACTCATCTTCAAACCTGGCTGAAAAGCAGTGTGGGGTGCGGCAGAGCCAGTGGATTTGACTGTTCTTCATCTTGCAGAATCGGACTCCCACTGACAATATATTTGATAGATTGCCAACAGAAGTGAAGTCAGCCCAGTAAACAACGCTCTCTGCATCTCATTTGAATTCCAAAAGGCCTGCTTCTTCCTGGTAATGAGAGTCAGCAATAGCAGGGTACCTCTAAAGTATTGAATGATTACAAATAACATTCATAAAATATCTTTCATCCAAAAGGACCATTATAATTAGAATTACCATGAAGTGACAGTCTAGCCTATAGCACTGTAGTCTTGTTTTGCTCCCCACTTTAAAGCTTCAATGAAGTTGTTGAAGCAGATAGTGATTCTCAACTCTCATATACAACTTCTGTGCCAAAATTTCACCAGCAATTAATAGTATTACTGTCCTATTATACAAACTATTTCACATTCACGGAGGAACAGACTTACCAGCTTTGGCAAATGAGAAGAAAAGGATCCACATCTCTTAAACAGAGAAAATTTAGATCCAACTGCTTAAGTCACACTGAAGTTAACCAGAAATAAATAACAGTCCAAATGGAGTCAGGCTTATAAAGTTATCTTCAGTGACCTGACTAATTAAAAAAAAAAAAAAAAAAAGCCTATGGCAAAGGTCCAAACTGATTCCTCTGATTTCAGTCCAAGGTTGTAAGGACCTGGCAGCACAAATCCACAGTGCAAGAGGCACTTAGCTCTTATTTGATCAGACAAGGTCGCCCTTTCGTTTATGGGGTAGAAGTCTCAGTGTTAGTCCCTGGTGGTCCCACCTGTTGCTAGAGCAGCCAAACCCAGGAGCTTTAACCACATCATAGAAGCAGACAGGATGCCCGGGAGCCAGCCAGGTTGGCCATTCACTCCAAAGGCAGTGCTAGGGATCAAGCCAACACAGCCTGACTTTCTAAATAACACAAGGAAACTGTTGTTTTTCCAGAGAATAAGGATATGGAAAAAGTCCAACTTACTTCCACTGAGATTATTCTTGTATGCCAAGTCCAACCTAAAGAGAAACCCTGTCACTTTGCAGGGATGGAAAATAAATAGTAACAGAGAGAGCAACAGAGAGGAATGCAAGCATGGACAAGCTAGGGTAGGAAGTAAAGACACCTCCAGGGAGACACAAGGTCTGGAGGACTTTGAGAAGGTCAGTGAGGGTTTTAGTGGAGAGTATCACAGGACCACTGCTGAAGGACTCCTACAGGGCATGGTAAAAGCTGTTGAAGTTGCTACAATGACTGACAGTGCTTTAGTGGAAGTGCTGCACTTATGGATAGCAGTGTATATATGAACAGATATACCCAGTATTTAGCTGTATTGGGAAGAACTGAGGTCGAATATGGATAATTTTCATTAATTTAAGGGTCTTCTACCTCCTGTTATACAAATGCATATGGTAGTAAACCATTCATTGTGAATAAAACTTATTTAATTCAAATGATAAATAAAAATAAAATCTTGAAAACCTTTCATAGTTTGCTATATGAGAACTTGCGTATTTTATGATCCAGGCTTTATTTTGGCAAGTGCTGAATTCGACAGTTATGCTGATGTAGAAACCATAACCAGCCTAATCTCCCTGTCAGTCTGGGGATCTTTGATAGAGCATGTCTATGTTACAAAGACTATTATTATATTTTGCCTCTCAACTTAATTAAAGTCTCTTTTATGAGATGCTGTATTTGTGACTACTTTCCCCTTCCTGAAATGAGCCATCTTGTCTGGTACTGTAATTACAACAACATCATTGAATCCGTATTCTCAGCCTGTTTTTAAATAGTTCCTATTTCTGAGTAAATGTTGGTGGGTAGAAATGCTAATAAGATGAGTATCTGGCTACTTTCAGTCAGAAACGCATGGATGGCACAGCACACCCTGTAAAGGGAAGGTAATTGTAAGCCACCAAAAGATGACACCCCCAAACTTTTGCATGGAAGTGACACTGCCCTCAGCCCTGCCAAGCTGCCACCATCCCCAGAAGCACAACAGGATATAACAAACCACTTTCTTCCAGCTGAAAGTTATAGTTAAAATCCATCAGTTCAAGCTGGGAGCAGAACTGCGCTGCATTGGTGAGACTCTCCAGAGGCGAGCACTCATCCCAGCCCTGCAACTGATTGATAGCACAACCACAAGTGACTCACTTCATATCCTTGCACAAGAGTTTCCTCTCCAATATTTGTCTCACATTTCATTACATGAGGAAACTGAAGACATTTTTTTTGTGGAAGAGAGTGAGCTACTTTCCCCAAAACTGTGAGCTACACCCACAAACAACTGTTGGCATTAAGACAGCATTGTGCATTTAAAATGTCATTCTGAAAGTCTGAAGGTTTCCATTTCAATGCTTTAGACAATTTAACAAAGCGAAAATGAGCTAAAAAAAGGAGCAGCACATTTTAGGCCTAAACTTTTGACCCCATTCTTCTCTAACCAAATTTAAGTTTCTTGTCTTCATCAGTTCTTCAGGTTTAGGCTAGTTACAAAAAACCTCAGAATATCAAAGAGACCAATAGAACATGCTACAGGAACTTTGGTGTAAAGAAGCAAGATCTTGCCTTACAGAAAAAAATCTGCAGTTATCAGATTCAACTGACATGGATGGAAAAAAAAAGATCAGTGCTTAAAAAACTTGTTTTAAAAATAATTTAAAATTCCTCAACAACTCCAAATAGTTGAGGAAGAAAATGTATTAATTTTCTGCAAAAACTGTTTTCAGCCTGCAGTTACTGAATCAGAACCTAAGTATCCTGAATTATCTTTAATTGGCTTAGCATTATCAGGCCTTTAGTGGAATGCTAACTGCTCACCCCTCAGTCACAGCTATATATACATATTCAGAAGACTTTTCATCATCTTTTATGCAGTATTGCATATAAGGAGAGTAGAAATGGCTGGCATTTCAACCCTGCCAGCTTGGATCATCACCAGACTGTAACACCATACCAATGTGGAAGAAAAAATGAACATTTATAACAGAATCACAAAATGTCAAAATCGGAACAGGAGTCACCTCAAGCCGTGAACTGGGTTAGTATGATTTCCAGTTATCATTTTAATTATTCTTCTATGTCTCTTTTCCATTTTTCCAAGGCTTCAGTTGCTCTGTTCTTTAAGAACGATGTTTTCAAAAGGAGCCCAGATGACCACGGGAACCACTCACACACAGGAATGTCAGCTCAGATTTGTACAGGAATGCCAACTTATATTAAGTGCAGTACATTTAAGGGCTGAATTCCTGCTGAAGATGTCAAAAAGAGGAGGTTTACTGAGCAGGATGTGGTCCCAGAAGGTTTTAGTAACTGCATGGAAATGGATATTCAGCAAAAGCAGTGGAGAAAGCCAAAAAATGTGGTGTTCCATTGGAAGATTTTTTTGGGGGGGTTTGTTTCCCTTTCTTTCCTGATTATTAAATAGCTCAGGGAAGACCCTCCCCAGGTTTTCCAGAAAATACCTTTCATGCAGACCCAAGCCCACTGAACTGACAACCTGTACCTTCAACAGATAATCATTATCACTCTGCTTAGTGACCCGGTGCGTGCCTCTGGTCAAGAGTCCAAAGGACACACTTAGTGTGAAGGAGAAGTTGAGATGCTTGATGGTGTATTGTGCTTGGCATGGAGAAATAATGTGGGAGGACCTGGGGGGAAAAGTTTCTCCATAATGCCACAGCATTCTGCCTGGTACAACATGATAACTTGGACATTAATTTTCTGCAAAAACACATTAAAAGAAATACGCAAGTTTGGCACAAAATTTTAGAAACCTTGTTCATTCTGGCTAACTTCTACCTGGTGTCACTCAATAAACTGTGAAAAAAGTCCCCAGATTCCCAGTGACAGGGCATAATGACCACAGGACATCCATGCAAAATATGTATACTAGGAACAGAAAGTCCTTGTCACCGAGGCACAGTGAAACCATTCCCTCTCTCAGCTCAAAGCCACTGTGCTCTGCTGCTGTGCATCTTTATGCTTCAGCAAAGCAACATAAAAACCCCGCAGTAAAACCCTGCACTGGGAAACCACTGAGGCTGTGACAGCTGGTTCACCACAAACCAGTGCAAACTAAAAGGTGGATCTAACACAAACACTCAAAACCAACAAGAGAGTCTCAACTCTAAGGCCTTGTTTTACTGCAAAATAAGATTTTTTTGTAGCAAAACTCAACTATGTCAGATAAGATGTAATCCAGTATCTTCCTCGCCATCCATGACTTGCAGGGCAGATGATTAGAGGGATGGAGCATCTCTCCCATAAGGAAATGCTGAAAGAGTTGTGATTGTTTAGTCTGAAGAAGAGAAGGTCCTGGTGTGACCGTATTGTGGCCTTCCGGTACTTGAAGAGAGCCTAAAAGAAAGATGGAGAGGGACTTCTTACAAGAGCATGTAGTGACAGGACAAGGAAGAATGGCTTCAAACTGAAAGAGTAGGTTACGGTTGGATGTTGGGAAGAAATTCTTCACTAGGAGGGTGGTGAGGAACAAGCACAGGTTGTCCAGAGAAGCTGTGAATGCTCTATCCCTGGAAGTGTTCAAGCCCAAGCTGGCTGGGCCTTTGAGCAACCTGGTCTAGTGGAAGGTGTCCCTGCCCATGGCAGGGAGTTGGAACTAGATGGTCTTTAAAGTCCCTTCCTAATCCAAGCCATTCTATGATTCTATGATTCTATCCCAGCCTCTGAGTTAAACTTTAGTCAGCTTGGAGAGGCTCCTAGTTTGCAGCAAGTCCTGTTGTAGTTCCTCTGAACCCTAAGGAAAAGTCTTTCTTCTCTGAATTCAGCTGGAAGCATGCTTATCTAGGTAGCTTCATGATCTTTTTGCCCATTGTCTGGCTTCCTGGGAGGCTATGCTGAAAACACACCTTCCTTCTCTGGATGCAGGCATGCAGTCCTTTTTCAAAATACGGTCTCCACCTCGTCCAGGATCAGCAGCCAGAAGAAGGCAACCAGGGGGAGTCTTCCTGGTACCTGGCTGACAGCACACAGAAATGAGCACATGAAGATGAAAATCAGGCAGCGACTGCATGTCCCCCTGTCCCCAGCTGAGTTCTCAGGAACAGTCGGCTGACTCTCCCTTCCTTCCATCTGACAGTGAATACACTTTTTAGACAAGTTTCTATGGGAACAAGGGTTCCCATAGAACACTTTCCTCTTGTCTCCTCCTAATAATTTCTGAACCCTTTGGTGCATCCCAGCCAGAAGTTGACAGAAGAAGAGAAAAAATTCAGAGACTACCTAGTTCCTCAAGTATCATGAGCACAAGGGCTGAGCAAGTAGTGAAGAGAGAAAACACTCTCTAAGTGCCTTGACAAATGGAAAAGCTGTAATCCAAGATCACGCCTCAATGCTAGCTATGTGAGCCTTTTTATGAGGTCCCTCTGTTCCATAGGAGTAAGACATCCACTGTGCCAGCACTCAGCCTGCAAACTACTCCACTGGAAAGTAGGCTTCATCAGTACCTGTGCAGACAAAATTGCCTACTCTTTCTTATCATCTGCTAGGTAGAAACATAAGTAGTACGTGATTCTGGAAATCCTGAGGGATGAAAGATCAAGCTGATTGTCGTATTGCTGCTGCTGGACGGAGTTTCTTCTCTGCTTTTAACTCCTTCTCCTAAAGATTTTTATTTGATTTTTTAAATTCTATTTTCTATATCAGTATAAATATTTGCAAGCAAACTTGCATACACACACCCTTTCTTTTGCTGTAGTGATATGATCAGACAGTTAAAACTGTCAATGTCTGGATGAAAACCTGTATGTTGCAACCCTAGCTCCAGCTGCTCCCCAGGGAAGGGGTCACAGCAGCAAGCCTGAGAGAGTTCAAAAAGCATTTGGACAATGCTCTCAGGCACATGGTGTGACTCTTGGGGATGTGCAGGGCTAAAAACTGGACTTGATGATCCTTGTGGGTCTCTTTCAACTCAGCATATTATGCGATTCTGTGATTTGGGAATTTTAATGCAGCCTGTAATGGGCTCAGAATTGCCCATTCTACTGCATAAGATTCAGCAGTATTCAAGTTACCACTTCAGAAATTGCAGAATTTGATTCCAAATGAAATATGTATAGTTATAAACTGCTACAGAAATAAGTTGGACTTCAATAAAAACAAAAGTTTCTGATTTTACCAACAGATGAGATCTTATTTTCAGCCATGTCATAAAGAAGATAGAAGGTCATACTGAGGGCTCTTTTAAACTGCGTTGTTCACCTGGAGATGCTATGAAGGAATAAGGACAGGGCATAAGTGGTGTTTTCCCCTATGGCAAGTTCTCAGCTGACAGAACAACTGGAGCATAACTGAACAAAGGCATAGAAGCTGCTCTAAGACCACTGGATATTCTGCCTGTCAGTAATTTAGCATGTTTAAAATAGAGGATCCTTTATACATCAAGAAAAAAGACTACCAGCTTGCAAGATTTGAGACTCAACTGTACTGTGAACTCCTCTTGGGACGGCTGAATGAGAGGAGAGATGCTCAGAGCCATGGAAACTGCAGCAGGGACTGGCTGCAGCCCCCTCCATTAGCAGCCTCAGGCAAAAGGTTTGTCTTTGGCTAGCAAAAGCCAAAGCTGATGGTTTGCATTTTGCAGTGCTTCACTTTCTGATTTTTGACTGGTATTTGCACCATGTGAGCTTCTGTATCAAGACAGTGCTGCTGAAGCTGCAGGTACAGTGCTCAGAGCAGCCTTAACCCACACGCCACAATTCATGTTCCTCATTCCTCTTGTGCCATGACTCACTCTTGTCCTTCACCCTCCCAAGAAATTGTGTTAACTCCTGTTGGGATCTTGCCTAACTGTGGCATTCCAGTAAGGTCAGGCTTTTATTTTTGCACATTGATAGCAACAATACCAGTTTAGCAGGGATACATGCTGTGCACAATGAAGACAAAGACCCCAAAAGGTTTTCCTACATCTAATCATGGAAAACAAAACTCAGTCTTTTTCATAAATTTTGCTATAACGTTGTTATACTGTATCACAGTTGTTAGTCTCCTCCTGGCATCCTCTCTTCTCACACTTTTGATACGAATGATTCACTGAGGTCTTAAGAAATCAGCACAAAATGAAACATGATTTTTTTTTCCCCTTGGATTTACTCATTTCTACAATATTATCAGAGGAATGCCTCACAATAGTCCCAGATCTGTTTTTCCTTACTAGCTCATTTAAATTGTCTCTTGGGTACCCTAACCTACTTTTTTGAGACTATACAACTGCCTTTCCTTGTAGCACACTTGCTTTGCAAGTTTTCCCTCTATAATAAGGTTGAGTATTTAGCTCTCAGCTACTTTGGCTTTTGTTGTCTCCTTAAATAGTACTACAGTCATTGAAATACACAATCTACATCCTGCCTTATGTCACAACCTAAATAAGAGAAGCAGTAGGCTGGGATAGAAACAGAGGTGTATTACAGTGCAAAACCGCCATTAGAGAGAGAGAAACTCATTCTCCTGCAGTAATATGGAAATGTTTTCTACTTCATAACCTTCCACAATGTCTCCATTGAAGGAAAAATAAAACAGTACATTTTAACTTGAGAATATGAAAGAGTTTTTATATTATTCTTACTTGGGAGATGGATGAAAACATTTAAATAGCTGTAATTCAGAAATAACCATCCTGTAGCAGTGTTTTGCTGGGCTGATCTTCCCCATACTTTCGTGACCTATTGCTCAAGTTTTTGTTCTGTCTACCCTCTAAGAATGCCTTTTTATTAGGCAAAAGTTGTCTTTCCCCTCAACTGTCTTTTGGACAGATCCTTCAACCTTGGCCACTTTCTACTTTGCTTCCTCTGGAAAACAAAATCAAGTGTTACACAGCTATTAACAAAGATCAGGCAGAGAAATTTTCCCCTCCTGCAAGTCTCATTCCCTATGAGCCAGATAATCAGCAAATTTTTTATTCTGTGGCATATGAAGTAACTAAAAAGAATCTTTAGTTGAAGTTTAGTTGTTAGTTGCTTTACTCAATCAGGTCACTCCACTACAGGAATGAGACAGTGCTGAGTAGCCAATGACATGAAAAACGACATAGCCTTTTCAGCAACCATATTTCAGTAACTTGTGCATTAAGGATACAACCACCAGAAGAGTTTGTAGAGGTTTTTTGCATTCTACACACATTGAAAACATTCCCTAACAGTGAACAAACCAAGGTCAAGATTTGCCTTACCCAGATTAAACTAGGTAACTAAAACTAGGTTACTGACAGGCAGCTAAAATTTACTGTTTAGGATCCACTCATTGTTTGAAAGGTTTTGCCAAGACTGGGAAAGAAAATTGAGCATCTCAGTGATATGGCACAAATGCATGTCCGACCCACCCCTGCAGCTACAGAAAAGGAAAAAAAAAATAAAAACTGGGGTGAGGATCAAGCAGAAAAGGGCAAGGAGGAGAAAGGGGACGTATCACCCAGGGCCCTACTAAGAGGTGAGTAGTGTGATGGGCTACGAGGCAATCAGCATTCAGACAGCGGGGATGAGCCCTCTCATGTTGCAGGGGGGCACCTGACACGTGAAGGATTTCAGGATTTACAAAGCAAAGGTGTCAGTTAACTTTGTGGGAGAGTTTTTTTTCCCACAATTCAGTGAAAGTGAACCAGGGACCCTAGGACTTGGAACACCAGTTTTTAAGTAAGCATGGATGCTAATGGCCATGACTCTCACTGCAGAGAGGGTCTGAGAACAGGGCTGTAATGGAGAAAAATTAATTTTTAAACTGTGTCAACTCTTTCAGACCTTGCCTGAAGCCGTTCCCTGGCTGAAGTACCGCATATGGCTCTCAGCTGCTTGTTTCACAGTGAAGCTGTGTATTTTTGTGTAGATATGACATATCTGTACCTGCTGACAATTTCCTACTGCAAAGCACCCTTGCAAGGCTCTTCCAAGACCATGTCTGAGGAGGCTTCAGCATCGGGACTGGGGTAGTGTCCGACCTGTGTTTCTGTGAATGCCTAATCCAAACCCTACAGGACATACTCCGAGGAACTGGGAATGAACTTACTTCAGCTGGATGGATGGAACTAGAACTTCTGCAAGAAAGCCCACCCCCCCTCATAATTTTATCTCCAGTAAATGACAATATGATTTCTCTGCTCAGGGACTGGACAGCTCATTGGTTTTCCTCCTTGGAGGAGCCCATTCTCCTTCTGTAGCCTCTCAAATCCCCTGAGA
The DNA here is from genome assembly GCF_003031625.1 of Empidonax traillii. NCBI lineage: Eukaryota > Metazoa > Chordata > Aves > Passeriformes > Tyrannidae > Empidonax > Empidonax traillii. Next base: position 755,641 of record NW_020955390.1, on the reverse strand, counting down.
TTTTATCTGACCTTTTCATTTAGCAGCTACCCAAGCAACAGACTTATTTCCCCCTTAGTGTCATCTGTAAGGAAATCTCACTTAAAATCTGCCAGCCAGAGGATACAGGAAGCAGGACATAGAAACAAGCACCAAAGGAAGGGAAGCCAATGCCATCTTTGAGAACAATTGAAAAAGATGGACAAGTGCATGCACTAAAGAAAAGGCAACTCAAAGAGGAGGCACCAGGATCACAAGAACTTCTGAACCTAATGCCAGAAAGAGTGCTTACTGGTCAGCAGAGCAATCCAAGCTGTGCCTTGATAAGACATGTATTGCCTGGTCCAGGGGAAGCGTTCACAAGTCTCTCTCAAACACTTTTACAAGTCTGATGAGCCATGATACATTCTCCAGACTCATGACAAAGACTGGAAGGTGTGATAACTGAGAGCTAACATATGGAGCTGACACAGTAGATGCTCCATCCCTAGAGGTGTTTAAGGCCAGGCTGGATGGTGCTCTGAATAACCTGGTCTAGTGGAAGGTGTCCCTTCCCGTGGCAGGGGAGTTGGAACTATTTGATCTTTAAGGTCCCTCACAACCCAAACTATTCTGATTCTATGATTCTGTGCACCCACAAGGCTTGCAGTCCCAGCTTCTGGTTTGTCTCCATCTGTAAATTGTAGAAGTACATTACTTCGGGGTTTTTTTGCAGACTGCCTCAGCCAGCAGACAGAGATGGATGCTCCTCTCAAGGCAAAAGGGTCTCTCCTAGTTGGTGACCAACTAAATTCTTTCTCTCCAACTTTGAGTAAAGTACCAGTTTAATCTCTAACACTGACTGGAAACTGACTCCAGTACTTAAACAAATTTAAAAATCACATCAAACTCTTTAAAAAAAATCCAGGCCTTCATTATCATGAAGTGGAGAGCTAATCAAAGGATGTTTTGCATTTTCCAGGGAAGGAAACTCTGAAGTATTTCCACTTAACTTGCTGGAATTTAAGGAGCAAGATAATTAATTTGTGGCTTGTGGAAGAACTCAAGGGCTTACTACAAATTCTTAAAGACCTTTTCAAATTATTTAAATGTTGCAAAAAGTACTGAGGCACCACCTTTGGAGACTGAAAATACTTCATTTTCTGCAGAAGGGCTCAAGCTCGCCCATGTTTCTAAGCCTCACTAGACCAGCGTGCCCTGGACCAGGTAATCTGGGGTGGGACGTGGGCTGTTCATCCTACACTGGTTTGTGACTGAACAGACACTTAAATGGACCCTTTCTCAGACATATATTTGTCTCAGGGCTTGGTAAACTTTGTTGGAAGACACACTTTGCACTAAACTGCCATGCTGAATTAGGTCCTTGTGCTTGGCTTCTCTGAGGAGAAGCTTCTCTATCAGCAGTTACAGCTGTGATTCTCTGCCTGGTTAACTGGAATGAGATTGGAATTAAACCAGAATGTCATTTGCAAGAGATGGTAGAAAGGAAATAAAAACTTCGTCTCTCACCTTCAGAAGAGATGTAACTACTCGATGTTTTGAGGAGCAGCTGAGGTCACTTGGTCTGTTCAGCCTGGAGAAGAGGAGACTGACAGGAGACCTCATTGCAGTCTGCAACTTCCTCATGAGGGGAAGAGGAGGGGCAGGCAGTCTTGTGATCCTCTGGTCACAGGACCTGAGAGAATGGCCTGAAGTTGTGTCAGGGAAGGTTTAGGTTGGATATTAAGAAAAGGTTCCTCAATCAGAGAGTGGTTGGGCACTGAAACAGGCTCCCCAGGGAGGTGGTCACAGCCTGACAGAGTTCAAGAAGCTTTTGGATAATATACTCAGGCACTTGGTGTGATTCTTGGGGCTATCCTGTGCAGTGTCAGGAGTTGGACTCAATGGTCTTTATGGGTTCCTTCCCACTCAGAATAGTCTCAGAATATATGTCTCTTCTGATCAAGTTGAAGGATGTCTCTTTGGTCTTCAGCAAGAGTAAACAAAGGTAAGTGACTATAATACAGTAAAACTGAAGCAGCTCCTACTGTGTCTGTGCTTTAACTTTGAGATTCTACTTCATCCCTCACATCCTACAGAATTTCTAAACCAGTTTCCTTGGAATCCTTATGGGAAACCCCTAGTTTTTCCCCTACCACAAGCTCTAATTAGGGACTGGTAAATGTTCAGTCCTTGCCAGCCACCTGTGCACCATTCCTGACATTGTCTCTTCTAGACATCTGGCTATACTATAGGAGATCTGTTTCCCTACCTTGAATTTCCTTCAAACCTGGACTTCAAGGATGTGATGTCCACTTACCGCAGGTGTCCCCATCTATACTCTGAGCAGCAGACTTAATTTTTTCTGCTCCCAAAGCAAAGTCCCTGCTTCCAAATCTTGGGAAAGAAGCAAAGACAGCTTTAGGAAGAATGAGCATGTCTCTTTGAGGGTCCTTCACCCTCTCTGGAGTGGGCAGATGGGAACTAAGCACACAATTCCCACAGACCATCTCCAAGAGTCAAGAACCTAAATGGTCCTTAAAGTGCTTGGTAGGCACTTTAGTGCATGCAACGCTCTACTTCCAGCCTTGCATGCAGCGTTTTATTGCCAATCAGTGCACATTATATGCAACACTGAATACAGTGAGGAACAACGAAGTGATTTTATGAGAGAAAGGCTGGCAGCAGAACTTCTGACTGCTACTACACTTGAGAGCTCTGAGCTTACTCACTTGCGTGAGCAAACCTAAACCACACTAAGTAATTTATTTTTTCCCCTTTATTTCACTCCAGTATTGACTCAGAAAGTCATCTAACATACCATGAACTTGGTATTGTTACAACGTATTGTATGTGAAGGAGTCAGAAGAACATTATTTGGCTTGATAATATGATTTCCATAAGAAAATTCCAGTGGGGTGTCAAAAGGAAAGGAACTACTCTGAGATAGCACTCCATTAAATCTTTGTTTTTTTCTAAGGAGCAAAGTTGTAGTGGATAGATAGAAAAACAGACATTGGCTGGAGATGAGGGTTAGAAATGGGAGAATCTATTTTAGTAAAAAAGAAGAGAAAACTAGAAAATGGTTAACACAAAAAAAAAGAGGTGTATTTTTGTGAAGATTTCCATATAATCTAAACCTATCTCCTCTACTCCATGTTGACATGGCATTCTATACCAGCACGTTGGTTCAGACCAGAGTGTCACTGCCAGACCAGATTGCCAGACTAGCCAGTGGCCTAATATTCCAGCAGCTCTGTGCAAGGCAGAAAAGCCAGTGGCTGAACTCCAGCAGCAGAAACATATTGCAGCCCTTCTCCTCCTGACTCACCAAGGCAGCTGACAAAACAAGGCAGGGGAACATTTGACACTTGTTGCTGCTTTGGAAAGACCCACTCGAGAACTTTAAAGAGCAAAGATCTTTAGTATCAAAGAGGAACCATGGTACCCATGCACGTCATGATCTTAAAAGAGGAACAGTTCTTCGGAGAGACAATGACAGTAAGAGGATTTAGACCCATCAGCTCGAATAAATGTCCTTCACACAGCATTCATGCTTGCGCCTTGCACTGTGCTTTGTTACAGAGCTACCAAGAAGATAATTCAGACTCCTCCTGTCCTTGGCTATGCCTATGCTTTCCTCCTGCAATATCACTCTCTGAGAATCTTCAGGTCTCTTGCACAGAACACAAGAGGAGTACTAGGGTCTGTCCTGCACAGCTGGTGTAGGGCCAGCCAGAGCCAGGACCTGCTGAGACCTGCCAGCTGATGCAGTCCCCATCGCACTAGTGCTACACCATCTGTGCCAGCTGGGGAAATGCTGACCCTTAGGCAGTTCTAGTCAATTCACCTGCTGATGCAGACAAGTGCCAGCACATACAAACACTGTACTGTGCTTTCAAGTGTGTCACACTTTGCACTGGAGTGTGTCACTAGGCTTTGCACTGGAGAACAAAGCCTAATCTCCCCCCAAAAGGTGCCAGCTATGCTCTCCAGCTCAGCTCTGTCATAAGGTGCATCCCAGAGATTCTGGGGTGCTGGAGCAGCCAGCTCCAGTGGCTCACATCCAGGGCTGACTGGGTATACACCAGCCCAGCTACCCAGAGTATTTTTACAGAGCTGTTCATCAAAATGTAGATTTTTACATCAAAAATTGAAAGTGTTCCTTATTTATAGCAAGGACCCTGCCTTTCAAAGGAGTTCAGCTGGGCAACTCTCTACAGCAGTGAGGATTTCATGGATAGGGGCCAGGGCAGAGGTGGGGAGGGCTGAATGAGGATTTGAGATTCCTAACCCTCTCCAGTCCAATATGTTACATGGATCATTCATCTGTAACCTCCTTAAATCTCTAGGGTGGAAATGAGGAACACTTCCTAAAATTAAAAGCTGAACCAGTGCTCTTAACAGAGTGTGCATTTTTATAACCAGGCATGCTTTTCTATCACTATAAAATATGAAGGAGTATTATTATAAATAATTGTACAAAGCTTCCATTTATTATTTAAATGACATTTAGTACATTTAATCAGCGCCTAAGCTCTTTGAAGGGATAATTCAAATTAATTTGACACTCTTCATTTGCAAAATCAATATTTAGCAGGTTTATATAGCCTGTTCAAGACTATTAACACACACACACACAAACATCTCTTCATTGTCTAATATCGAGCAGAAATGAAAGCAACAACTTCCATTAGTTCTAAGAAGTGGGGACAGTCAGGAGCTGAAGATAAAAATACCAAATTATTTCTAATGCAAAGATTCCTGAAACATATGAACACTGTTAAAAAGAAAATGTGAAGTCAGAATTGGAGAGCTAATATATGCTTTGTTAGATGAATATTTTTCTAATTTTTTTTAAAATTCAACATTATTTTCATGTCAAATTTAAACACATACTTTCAGGGTTTTTTCTAAATTTAACACCATAACAGGAAAGCACTCAGGATATTGTGAAAAAGGTAATAGTACTCAGTAATAAAGTACCTGTCCATCATCCCTATTATTTTGTATGTGCTTAGGGAAGGAAGAAAATCTTTGAAGAATTTATTATTGTGGTGAGTAAGCTTCAGCTAAAACCATGCCTGATAGAAAACATTTAAAAACCTTTCAGCTGGACATGCCTTAACATTTCCACAAGTTCAAGCACTGGCAAAATTAATTCCCTTCTGTAATTCCAAGAGTTTTGTCCTTGGACAAAGAGTTAAGATGTGTGACTTGACCTGTGGTAAATATAGGAAGACCAATTTTAAAGTTACTGCCACAATCGAGTGATACATATATAAAAAAAGCAGAAAAATCTGTAGCATCCTTTCATTGTTTCTGCAAGTTATTATCTTTTGTATCACTGTATCATTTATTTCTTTTGTATCATTGCCTGGTAGAAAGATTCAAGAGTTTAGGTCTTAGATAATAACAGAATTATCATCTGTCCATTTGGCGTACTCTTAGACTTGACAGTCAGAATGAGAAAATTAGTAGATAAAATTTGGATAAATTATATTATTCCAGTTTTTACAGATCTGTACAAGATTTCTCAACTCACTGAAAAGTGTAAATCTCATCTCCTTTCAGGAGGTGTACTTCAAATCCTGAGACAACTGCCAGTGTCACGGTCATCATTTAGGTGGAGCTCTAAATTCAGTGACTAGGAATATATCAATAACACTAAGCTTCAAGCCTAGATTGTGACTCCTTTCTCAGTTCAGCACCTTCAGCATTCCAGGCCAGAAGATCCTGAAGATTGTCCCCTGTAGGGCAAATATCCAGGATGTTGTACTAGGGTATGAAATAATAACACCTTCAGCTAACAAATGGTAATGTTGTCATGGGTATCCTGCTGTAGCCTTACAGGTGGTTGACTCAGCCTGTAAAACCTTTTAGCTCTATCTCTTTTCCTTTTGGTGGCTGTTAAAATAATTTCTGCTTAAAGCTGATTTTAAATGTACTGCGTAAAAGCAAACTGTTGTTTAAGGAAACAGAGCAGCCATGGGCAACAATGCTGCAAACTGAGTCATTCAGAAATTAGTATTTTCTCTCCCAGGGGTGTATCAGTCATCTCAGATCTTTACCTCAGTCTCATCACATTCCCCATCATTCCAGTAGCAGCCTTGGACATTTGCCAGAACCTCTTCCCTGGTGTGTATTGGTTTTCATTAAATGCCAGAGACTTTTAACTCCCTTCTCCTCCAGTCCTCTCCCCAGGCTCCTGGGGAACTGTGTCACCATCCTGTTACAATCCCCTTGACTGTGATGGAGGCATTGGTGGCTCAGCCACCTTCATGTCCACGGGCTACTCAGCTGGGATGAAAGTTTGTTGCAGCTCCATTAGTGTCTTCAACAAAAAGCCTGGCCCTGCCAGGAGGACCCGGCTGGCTGCCATTAGTCAAGGTCCTGTCCAGTGCAGCCACCACTAAATCTTTGCAATGAAAACACAAACATCTCCTGGTAGCAAGATTTTGCTGTTTGCACAGCCATGAACGGACCTCTTTAGGTACTTCCTTCTAATGCAGGTAAACAAGCTATGTGCATACACTAGAAAAGAGTTCCCCCCCAGTCATATTTCCCACCCAAAACTATACCCCGAAATTTTTGTGGATGTGCAAATGGGATGATTTGAGTTAAGGTCAAAATGAGAATATATTTTTATACCCTCTTTTTCAAGCTCTCCTGTCCTTTATTAAAGGCCTAGGTTTGCTCAGGGTGGCATTGGAATGTGAATTAAATTTCATCAAGTTAGATAGCTTAGTCATAGGTTGCAGAAGGTAGTTTGATTGATCCCGCACTCCTGAAAATGGCTTAAAATATGGACTAGGTACCACCTTACTGGCAAATATTAGCAAGCAAGAATACTCTCCCAAGAAGGAATATTTTAAACACTGGAAAAGTGAGAGTCCTAAGTAACTCATTTGTGAAAGTAATGCTGAAATGCATGAATGGGTAAGCCTGGCAAAAGCAGTGATTTACATCCCAGAATCTTCCATCTTCTTCCATCACCAGGTTCTTCCTGGCCACTGCAGGTACCACGAAGCCACTTGCTGGTGCTACTGGGGTGACAGATCTTGGTCCAGACCAGGGGCTCTGTATGGAAATGGGTTTTCCTGCCTGCTCAGAGCCCCCCAGGAACCCGTGGATCCCAGCCAGAAGCAAATCACATAGCAAGGACATAGTGTTCAGTTTCCTCAGAGCAAAAGAGCTACTAATAGGAGCAGGAGAAAAAACTATCGTACAACATACTGGGCAGCACAAACAACTTGGTAGCTACCGCTGAGGCTGAGACTCCTGTTTAGCTTTCAATTACCTTAAATACTCTGTGGAGTCAGACCTCCATAATAGCTTTAGGCTCTGCTTTTTCCATTAATATTTCCATACCTCATACATCATGATCATGACCTTTTTATGGGTCCTGTTTCGTCCATTCACCTTATTTATTCTGAAGATCTGTCCTTCAATGGTGTTCCATTTTTATTTATTGGTGACACCAAAAACCAGTTCATTAGCACACTGCATTTTATGAGAAGGCCATTATTGAGAACACTGAAGAGAGATTTTCCACAAGGACAGATCTAGGGAAACTCCTTTAGCAAATTCCTGCTGCCAAAGCTTTCATCCTCACTGCATCTCCCCGCCTGTAAGCCAGTTCCTTGCAGACAGTGCAGTCCCTGAAGCAGTAGTATTCTTTATTTGCCTGACATTCCTCCCTGCAGTACCACTTCATGTATGCACAGTGCAGTGACCGTTCTCCTCATTTACCAGGGATAGGTTGGATTAATCTAGCATAATCCACTCTTACTTTATACCTTATCCTATTAATTTAATTCTCCTTTTCTTCCAAACCTGTCTTCAAGTCTTTTATGTTATTGAAGTCAGACCAATGAAACCTGTTCCACTTGCACTCACTGACCTCAATAAAATGTCTAATAAATGCTTAGGAAGCCATCAAGCATTTCCAACAAGGATGAGGAAGCTGTATTAACAGAAAATTAGTCTTAATCTGCAGTTATGAGTTTTATTCTGCCCGGTGCACACACAGAAGAGGGGTTAAAAACTGGGTAGTTGTAGAGGAAGGTTAACAAGTAAAAGCAGGAGATTACAGCTTGTCACAAAGAGTGAAAAAGGATGGCTTGTTTTGCTCACCCTGTGCTGAGAAGGAATATGATTGAACTTTCTAAATAAATACATCACAGGACATGTCATAAACAGAAGGAAAGTATTTTACAACCTAAGGCTGGCACAAAAGCAAATGATTACCAGCCCTGGAGACAAGGTAGTGGAGCTGAGAGTATCCATCTCCATTTAAAGACATCAGTGTATTTAGCAATGAGACATGATTGCCTGCTATTGAAGGAAACCAAACTCAGCGCTTCTGAAGTTGCAAAAAAGCTTTCAGAAAGCGTAAACCCAAACTTATAAAATGGAATTGCTGCTTGCCTACCTCCCAAGGAGCACTCTGACTACCTGCCTCTGAACTCTCCAAGTCCCTTCATTGGAACATGGGGCACTGGGAAGTCAGGAAACAGCAGCATTACATTCTGTGTCCAGTGCTGCCCACTCATGCCCAGCTCTGCTACAAGCACCAGCAGCCTTGGTGTTTTCGCTTAGTAAAGCAAGTTCAGCCCTCAGACCACTGCAATGGGCACACACACAGAGGAATCATCCTATTCCTAGGCTATCCAGCTCCCTCCATTCACCTCCCTTGACTGTCCTTTCTAATCAATACCTCCTCTCTTCCCTCCCTCTGACAACCCTGCCTCTTTCCCTCACTGTTCTTCTTCCCACAGCCTCTCCAGTTTACCTCTACACCCCTGTGATGTGCTGATTTGAGGGACAGGGCACCCCTCTTTCCTGAGCCATCCCAGCTTTCTGCTCCCTTACTACATTGTGCCTTCTTGCAGCTCCAGTCTATCAGCAAAAGCAGAGAAGTTCCCCTGCAAAGAGAGTATTTGCTGCAAATACATCCTCACAGATCAGAAGTCGAGGCTGCATGAGCTCACTGTTAAAGCCTGTGCTGAGGTTTGCCTGGGAAAATCATTCAAACATCACAAAAAACAGAGACCTCCTGGATACAGAACCATTTTTGTAGTCACATTTTGAGTGCAGTGCACACTGAGCCCATTGTTCCTTTTTCTGTCCTCACTCATTAATGATGATACTCCATCCCTGACCTCTTCACTGTGTCCTATTGTGTACCTGTAGCCATCACATCTCCGCTCAATCTTATTTAAGCTCAGGTTGTTGTGATCAATCCTGGATTTCTTGGCCCTTCCACCCAGGTTTAATTTTCAGACAATTTAGTGGGCTTGCTACATGCTGAATTCCCTCCAATTTTGTCTGTTGGAGACAACAGTATTGTTTATCAATGTGGACAGGAGTACTGTGCTTTCATGTATGCTAAACTCCCACCTCCGCTTAAAACAAACGATTTGGCAGTGTGTGTGGCATAGGTTTGCTTTGGAGTTTTCCTTCTTTCCCAGTCTCTTGGGCTCTGATGCCTCCCTGACTTCCCCATCTCTGTCTTAATTTCTCCTTATTAGTAGTCCTTGTGCATCAGATTTCCTCAAAATAATTATTCGCACAAGCTGTCTTGAAGGTTTGTTTTGATGGCCTGTCAGATGTATCAAGGTTCAGATGACCTTTAATGAGGTTAAAAGTATGAAAATGCAGAAATTACCATTGCAGTGGGGTGGAGGGGGGTTAGTGCTCCTGCTAGCTCAGCAATAAAGCCTAACAGCCAAGGCCCACCTGAGATGTGGGTACCCCCCTGTTGCACTGCACCCCAGGAGCAGTACTTCCCCAGCTAAAGCAAATGCACCAGACACAGTGGCTTAGCTGGGGCAAAGAAAGATGAGTTCTACAAGTAGAGAAGGCAAAGTTCCCTAAACATTTCCAAATCACCTTCTGCATCAAAGTGTCTACTTTCCACATCTCCCCAACCCCAGTGTTGTGTAAGTAACATCTGGTCTGGGAGCTGTCTGGTGAGGCTGCTGAACACAACAATGCCCTAGATCAGAGCAGCAGGTGTGAACCCACAAAGGAAGCACCAGCAAGTGCTGTCTCTGCAGCCTTCATTTTTCTTTCAGACTGATTAAACTTTATCCTTTAAAATCTTAATAAAGCCTGTAGCAAAGGTATAGAAAGGGCACTTCAAAACAAAATGTCTCCACATATATACAGTAACTTACCTTCCCTAGAAGACAGAGTAACTACCAAAAGAGCACTTTCAACGAGCTGATATCTTTCATACAAGATTTTACAGTATGCATTTGTACTACATCTCAGCAGCTGGATCACAAAGAACATTCAAAGGAATGTAATTCTAATGTAATAAATTAGCTGCCTCTGTAAACCTAAAGGTTTCAAGCTGTCACACAAGGGAAGTCAATCCATAATTCTAATATAACCTCTGTAGGTTCTCTCAACAGCTTTAGTCTTCACAGATGAAGGGTTTGACCTGGTAATTCGTAACAGGAAGAGGCTTCCCTCTGCTTTCATTGATTACCGCAGGAGACGATAACTCACAATAAAGCTTTGCAGCCCAGTGAGATTTCCCCCTTCCCTCCCCACTTTTATACTTGTGCAATCAGACATGAGCTCTGCAAATGTTAAGGTCTATATACTGTGTATTTCAAAGCAAAAAGGTTTTCATGGACATGGGAAAAGAGACTCACAGATAAATTTCTCTTTAAGGATGCTGAAATGCACCATCCCTTTCAATATGTTGAGGCATCTGCAAGGTACACGCAGCTCCTGGAGCCAGCGGGAAATTTCAGACTCTCAAAATTGATGAGGCTGGAAGGGTCCTCAGCCCCTTACAACTGGGTTTCCTCTGGAGGCCATCTCCTTCTGCCTTACCTTTTCAGAGCAAGTTACCCAGGACCATATCCAGTCAGGTTTTGAGTTTCTGCCAGTGGAGGCTCCACAGCCCCTCTGAGGAACCTGTGCCACAGTTTGATCATCCTCACAAGAAAAAAATAGTGTTTTCAGATGGAATTCCATGTGGTTTAATTTTTATCCAGTGTCTCTTGCACTACCAGTGGACACTTTGGAGAAATGTCTGGCTCCCTCTTTCTTATTCTTCTCTGCCTTCCTTACCAGCAGGTATTTATACACATGAAAGTCCAACAGAAACACCAGCAATTTTATTCCCCAAATTAGCGATCAGGCAAATGTTTCCTCCACTGAGAGTGTCTGAAGGCACGAAAGGCTCACAGAGGATTTCATGGTGAGTGACAATGTCATGAACTCTCTGGTGTGGAAGCCTGGAGATGATTCGCTTCCGAGTTTCTGAAGGCATATAACTTGGCAATAGTGGTGATGTGTAATATCAGTCTCAAACATTTCTTTGGGAACACCTGAAAAGGACATATCTGAAAATGAATTTAACTCTGGCTTCTAACCTGTGCTTATTTTTAGCAAAGAGTAGGCGTGACAATAATAAAGATAGCAGTGTCTTGAAAGAAATTATGGAGCATGACATTTATTTTCACTCTTCTTCAAAATCCTTTTTTTATTGATCTGACTTGTACAATTTATAACCATGGCTCTATAAAGATAAGAAAAGGGACTGGGCATGCTTAGAAGAAGTGAACTGTGAAAATCCTTTAAATGCTGCAGAACTGAAAGGTAGCTTTAACCACTGAAGTTATTTAAGAAGATGATATATTATCTACTGAACAATTTCCAGCTAATCCCATACTAATAACATTTGTTGATCAGCTGTGAGCCAGAGATATAGTTCAGGACAAAAGTCTTCAAGCCAGAAAATTAGAAACTTCTATATGATGTATTCAGTGAAGTAGATTCACAGTAATGCAGACAAGATAAACATAACAAGATACAAGTGCTTTACTGAGGTCAAATGTGGGTTAAATAGTTTGAATATTTGACTGAAAGGAAGAACATTGTCTCGTTTGCACTGGGAAGGGGGTGGGCTCTAAGACATACAGATTATGTTTCCAATTTGAAGTTTACCTTATTTTACATTTACTTTGTGATGACGGAATCTGTGTCTGTGCAGAAAGGAAGCACAAATCCTGCAGTTTGGAATCAACTCTAAATTTGCAATATTCAGCAGAGATTCAGTGGTAAGAAATGCCTTTACCTAGAACAGTTACAGTTCTAGAATGGAGCCATATTATGACCATGCTTGTTGTCAAGCCAAATGACTTGTTACCACCTACATGACCTTCCTTTTCTACACAAGAAAAATTCCGATTAGGTTAGGCTTGTTCTAACTATACTACTAATAGCTTGCTATCTCTTCCCAGTACAGGGCTTCATAATATTTTTCGTTGGTGCAAGGCAAGTTTTTCATAAACACCTTTCCTTGCCTATTTGCACGAAAATGTTGTCAATTTATTCATGACACTATCATCCCAGACATTCCATGGTGTAACAGTTTATATGGGTATATGTAACAGCATAGGAAAGCTGAAAGATCATAAAGAGTTGAGACAACCCAAAAAAAGAGGAATGATGCTGAAGGATCACAACAAATCTCTTTCTGATGCACTCAGTACCTCAGTAGATAAAGTGGATACATTTATTCAGGTGGTTTATAGTAGTCAGGCCAAGGAAGGCTTTCAATGGTGTCTACAGCACAGTTCATTTTTGCAACAGCCTTAACAGAGACAGAACTTCATTCTGAAATATATTCTGGATGGAAAGCAAATCAAACAAACAAACAAACACCGAACCCTAATCACTCATGCTGCAGGTACTTCAGAGCATCTGAGCAGCATCCTGTAAGGCTCTGGGCTTCAGACCACTATTAGCCTTCTTCCTTCAACCCAGAGATCTTCCAGCCAGGGCAGCTTCATTAGTGACAGCCTCATCTCTTGGAGAAAAGGAGATTTCTGGGACTAGTTTAGGACAAAATGAAGCCTTTATCAAACCATCAACTCCACAGCTTGTACTGCCTGTGAAAGGCTTTCCAGCAGCCTCATGCTATGTATGCAACACACATATGCAAAATCTCCTCCTCTCCAAGTATCTTGCCGTAGAAAAGAACAGAACCACTGATGTGTGATCTGTATAAGTCATATCATTTAACAGAATCCCAAATAGCACATGGTTATTATAAGAAGCTGCAGCATATGAACATGTCTAGAGCAGAATGAAAATGTGTGCAATGGTTAGTGATGTATACAGCATAAATGTTTTTAGAAAGAACCATCTGGGTGGCACATTGGCACCACCACCACTATTCCTTTTGAAAATTTGGGGGTCTTGATAGCATTTGGATGGGAGGAGGTTTTCTAGTTTTCTACCATGAACAAATTGTACAAGTCAGAACAAGAGAATTTTCAGAAAACTTAGTTGTAACAAAAATAATTTTCATGTGATGCGTTGCTGCATTTTTCTATTCATTTACTAATGCTTACTATGGCTGCTTTCAGTACAAAAAATAACTCAAACAAAAAGAAACCAACAAACAAAACCCCACAGCTTGTTTCTTCCCACCTTTGGACATTTACAGCCAAATTTTTACAAGATTGGAAAACTCTGCCCCCATGCTTGTACTGCATTTACCTGGTGTCCTCATCAAATTCCTTGATCACTTTCTTCCCTTTCCTCTCCTCTCTCTCTCTCTATTGATTAGGCCATGTTTAAATGAGAAAGCTATTTTTTCCTCTTTACAATTTCCTGGAAAGAAAAACAAAAAAGTTTTAGTGTTTCACAAGGAAGAAGATTTTCAGAAAATTATTTGTTTCAAGGGGAACTTTTTCATTCCTGACATCACCTGGACTATTCCATTTTCAGCTTTCCCTTCCTATTCCAAATTACAAGGGTGCCCTTTTTCAGAGTTCACGGCCCTTGCTTATTGATTGTTCAGATTTCTGAGAACATAACAGGAAAATTTGCAGTTAATAGGGTCACGCTAACAATAGTGTCTTAAAACAAACAGCAGGGTTGATTAATGTTTGAAGAGCAATCAAGTTTACTGAAGCACAAATATTTCTCTGCTTATGCTTTCTGAGACTTGTTGCAACCTCTCAGAGTGAAACACAAGATGCACCGAAGAGTGCAAATACCTATGCTGCAGAGGTGGTAAGAAATTCTAGCCAGTATATGCAGCAGAACTGAGCAGACAAGAATCTAGGTAAAGTTTGTATAATACCTCTGGGGGAAAAAAATTGTAAAATGCCCACTGCATTTTAATCTAATTAATATGAAGAGAAATCAAAAATCCTACATTTTAAATACACTTCGTAGAAGAAAAATTAAAAGAGGCAGCAGGAGAGGTTATAATTAGCCTTGTATCTTTTGTCTACCTAGGCATAGTTTCGTTTGGAGAGCACTTCATCAAGTGCCAGAGCTCACACAAACAAGCAGTGCACCATGGTTGCTGTTTTTTGAGTCATAGGTCAAAGAGCTAAAGGGAATGATAGGGCAATTTTTCAGCAAGAAGGAAATATTGGCCCAAAATAAAGTCACAATGAGTTACAGCTGGTGGGAGGGATTTAGAGACATGCCAGATCGATTTTTGTCACTCTTTGTTAATTTGCTGTTAGCTTTAGCTCTTGGAAAACAAGATGAATTGTGACAGAAACAAATAATCTGCAGTAGCAGCACCCACGCAGCCCCACTGCACGCTCACCCGTATCGCACCTCACCGACCCATGGCCAGGCACTAGAAACAGCAGAAGGCGTTGGGATGTGTAGGTCAAAGGAAATTTTATTGCTTAATACAGTTTGATCTCCCAGTGCAAACTTCAATTTCACCTCTGTTTACTTGGAAGCTCCTAGGGAATTATCCTTCTCAAAATCTGTCAGTCAAAGAGCACATCCCACCCCTGTGCAACTCCCCTTTGATTGAAACATCTACATCCAGCATATTGCAGGTTTAGTTTCTTCTCTTGACAACAGCAATACTGGAGTTATTACTCCAGTGGCAACCCAACATTTCCCCTCCTTTGGCTTATTTTTCAAGCCTGTCAGCTTTCGTGGCTTTCAACACCGCACAGTAAATTTATACTAGTCCCTCCTTATGCACCCAAGAAAGGTAGAGTTTTTGTTTGTTTGTTTGTTTTTATTTCCATATCAGTAAACCACATTCCTGATTTTTGATAACTTGCTTTGCACAAGTCTAGTGATCCCAGACAGCAGGCATATCTGATCTGTTCTGATAATCTGGACTCAGCCAACACAATAGTTCAACATTTTTATGCAGCCTTTTTTAGTACTTTGACTTCAGCCTTCAATTCCTGAGAACCCCAATGCTGTGTGGAGGTAGATGGTGATATTGGCACAATCTGGTCATAGTTTTAATAGTTGTGAGGATAAGATGGTTGTGCTTCATGTCAAGACCTTCCCTTCAGCTGCAGAGAGACTACATCTTAGTTCTCCCCCTTGTTCAGCTTGCTCTGCACATCTCTCTCTACTTCGCCACGACAATTAACAGGGAAGGGAACACAACCTCACTTCCTATCAGGATCAGTTTGTCACTACTTTGTGATACAGAAGAGTGTTCTTCCATTGGCACAGGTAAGTTGTTATTGCTTCATAAGCATTTCTTTTACCTGCTTGTTCTTATTAGTAGTACTCTTACTCATTATTCAGTTTCTCGGGAATTACTTGCCTTTCTCTCTGCAAAGGAAACATCACAAGTTTGCCAGATCTTCCATGAGGGATACTCCATACCTGGACAGGGATGCTCCTCTCTGCCTGTCTGTGTCCTGTCTTCAGAGTGGCAGTGGTGGCAGAACAGAGCACAGGCATCCATGGAGCAGTTGGACCCTCTCCACACGGACATGCCCTGGTGGGACAGCTGTGATTTCAGTGGGCAGAGCAAGTAGCTGATGGGTATATAGGGTCATGAGGAAGACATAGCTCATGATGAGCTATGTCTTCCTCATGACCCTATATACCCATCAGCTACTTGAGTTTTTACAGGTTTTACAGACTTCGGGAGAAGGAGTGGCTGAAGTTCTCAGCACAGGTGGAGACTTGATGGGGCAACCAACAGGATAAAGCTGTCGCTGCCGTCACAACAGTAAGATTATTTCTACGTACCATCAAAGTCAGGCCTTGCTTAACTGGTTCGGCTACAGCTGTATGTAAGTTGCCATTTAGGAGATTGAAACTGGGTATCAGACAAAAATTTTCACCTGCATTCATCATGTCTGAATTCCCTCCCTTATTGCTAGTATCATATCACAGAACTATTTCCAAAAGCTCAGTGTTTTCGAAAGTTGACTTCAACTCATCTTGCAGTATCAGCTCTGAGGCCAACATTTATAACACAGAGCAATATCCATGTCCACAGGTATCAGTATTTAGTTGACTCGGTTCACTGTCAACAGTTCCAGTTTCTCCTGGATGGTAATTACAGCACATGTGATACAATCCTCCGTGTGCTGTAGTGTGCTCATTAGCAGTTAGACTCACTTTGGCCTCATCCACACCAAGCTTACCCTGTTTACAGTGACTAACACACCGAGACTACTCCATGATTGCAACTGCAGGAGCTGTAGCAATTCTGTAAGAGCTCAGTATGTGTCTCCCTCTTTTGCAGTGTCAGTACTGACCACATTCAAGTTAAAACAATCTCTAGGAAAATCTTCCAGCCAGCTATATGTGTTCAGGAAAACAACTATAAATATGTCTTGAAAAAAATTGCACACCTCCTTATCTGTACATACACAACTCAGAAATGAATGTCAGTGAATGCACCCCAGATTGCCACTTTGAGAGAAGTCAGCTAAATAATGTGCACTCTAAACCGATGTGGAATAGGGACCCTCACAAAGAATTTTGGTGCAGCACAAAACCATATGCACATTGACAGAAGGGCTCGCTGCTCATCCTAACTAGAAAGGACAAAAATAAACACAAGAAGAGCCAGGGAGGAAAAAAAAGTGGCACAAGTATAAGATTTCCGTGGTACAATCCAAACAAATGAATGAAGACAAGAATGTCTTACAGCTCATGAAATAAAAGCCAATGTTAGCTGCTTGTCCTCATGGTTTCTTACCTAAAAGTCATAATACAGTAAGGCTTTATGAAAGGGGAAAGGGGTGACTACTTTTTAACGAGAGGCAGGGCAGGCAAGAGAAAGAACAAAGTAAAACCATGTCTGCTTCCTTGGACTGCCTGGACAGCATCTGATAAGTTGAGCTAGGATCCAGTGTATCAATATGACATCAACAAGGATCTATGAGGATATTTTCAGAGGACACTGGCCCACAAAACGAGCATCTGCGAATTCCAGAAGAGCAGACTCCCACCAGCTCTGGTGCTGGCACTTGCTGGATTTCACACTTTATTTCACAACGACCTACAGACCATCCTTTCGAAATGGCTTATATATGCTAAGCACATTTGCCTGAATCCAGGACCCCAAGTGTCCAACATTATGGGTATAGTCTTACCAGCAACTTGACTATTGTGTCTTTACGTGAAAAAACAAGACTGAAGCCAAATATGAGGAATTTGTCAATATGCTCCCATTCATATCACATATACAACTAATCTGAGCTTCCCATCTTTTTGGTAAGTCACACCAACACAAGCAATTATACTTACGTGTCACACTTTTCCCCATACCAGTTAGTTCAGAAGACGTGATGACAGTCTCTCAAACTGGACTAGTAAAATCAATTGGATAAACATGAGCCTGTTTGCAGCTTGCTTTTTAATTCCTTGAAGATGCACTATTTAATACATGATAAAGTTGACCACACACTGAAGTGCAGGTTTCTTAACTAGAAGACCAGCAGCTTGCTGACAGGACAACAGGAGAAGTCCTCTGCCATAGTCAGGGGTTTTAACACTACCACCAGGCCAAAAAAAAACTAGCTGGATTGCCATGACCATCAGCTTATCACCATAGGAAAACCTGGTATGTCCCTCAGAGCAGATCTTCTGCTGATACCAGGATGCTGTATGCTTTTTGGATTGGCTTATCCTACTATTAGAGAGTCCCTGCAGCTTTTCTAAAGCTAAACACCATAAATATAAGGCCCTTGGCAAGATCAGAGTCATTAATTTATGCTTCTATGCTTGTCTTGCTTATTTTTAGGGGTGGTATTTAGTTTTCATCTTTCCCACACCATCTTACCAAGAGGTTCAAAATTTTGCCCATTCTCTTCATTCTTCCAGCAGAAAGAGGGTGCCATTTTTTCCCCTCATCCCTGCCATTATTTCCTCTTTTTGCACGATCTGCAGATCTCCACAGTGTCTCTGGAGCAGGTCCTTACGGAGACAATTTTGTGGAGCAGAAGTCCTGCAGTTACCGAAAGACAGTAGGCAAAGCTACTTTCCTTTCAAGAAGGAGGAAAAACTATAGCTTAGTCTTGATTGTTCCTGCTCATTTTCAGTCAAAGATGTTACCTGATGAGAAAACAGCCTCTCTTCCCTCTGGCCAGCTTGATTTGGAGTGATGGCAGGTTGGGGAAGCAATCAATCCTTCCCTCAGAGTAATTGCCAATAAGTTCCAGCTGGCCCTGCTCTGGCTAATTCAAAAGGTCTTAGGGAAAGCATAAAATAGGAAACAGTGACAGAAGCCGGATGTTTCACATCAGTCTTTCTAAATATCTGCAGCAGTAGCTTAACACTCATTCAAGGGAAGAGCAGCAGATAAAGTGGGTTGGAGTAGGGGGAAGAGGGAGCTCCCTGAAAGCCCAGGGAGCTGGTATAAACACACCTAACTACAAGCCACTGCTTTCTGTTAAAGGACTGATTTCTTGGGTATATCTCTTCACCATCTTCCTCTGAATCATTTTTATAAGCCTACCTGAAAAAGGTGGCAAGTAGTGCAACATGAAGTGGGATACACAGTCAGCTTCCAGAGAGCTGCTTATCCATGCTGCAATCTGTCCATTGCACCTGCAGGACTTCTGGCAGAAGTGGATTTCTGCAGCAGGATTTTTACTCTAAAGTCACTTTCATGTGGTTATCCTGAGGACTGGAGACAGGCAGGGCAAGTTGTTTGCCTATTGTTTTGTTTGGGATTTTTTTATTATTTAACTGTGATGTAGGATGCCTTCAGAAGAAACTTCTTTATATTTAAAAGAGTATAAATAAAATTAACTTATCTAAACTCAGTTTCTTCCCTTCCAGCTCAGCATATTCTGTGATTCTGTGATTCTTTTCTTACTCTTCTTATTTATTCTTCATTTGCATTTTTTTTTTCTGCATTTGAACTGTGCTATCCATCTCTACTCTTTCCTACATTCCTGGCCTTACTCAGGGTTACTTACTGGCTCTTTCCTGGTTTTAAAAGGCAATCTTTCTCTTTTTCTTATGCTAGCATTCACCCCCACACTTTCACTTCCACCCCCTAACTGTCACCCATGTCTCTTCATTGTTTTGTTAGCTCTCTTCCTTTTCTTAGTTGAATTGATTTCTATAACTCTACCAAAAAAAAAGAAAAAAAAAAAAAGAAAAGGGGAGCAGAAACTGCCTGACAGAAACTGCTGACCAGTCCAGCTGGGCATAGAGGTTTGGTGGCATGCTGACAACCCAGGATGGGAAGAAGTTATTTTTCTGCCGTTAGCAACAGTGCTTTTCCTTTTCATTTGTGCCACTGTTTTTCTGTGCCTTCCAGTTTCTTCTAAAGGACAGAATTAGAACTGTAACAGAGCGAAACCTTTGGTTTCTCAGAGAATGGAAGTCAAGTCTAAATGTACACAATGTAATGTTTGGGTACCTCAACTAGAGGTGCAGTTGTTGTAGGCTCACAGCAGAGACAATGGAGCTACAAGCAATTTCAAGAAGGAGACAAGTATTCTCTAATTTCAATATGTAGGAAAATTTGGAAATCCACTTCTTACTAGAGTACAGATAGGCAGAAAAATATTGCAAGGTAAAGATATGGAAGTCAGAGAAGTTCCAGCAGAAGTTAAAGATCAAATGTCTCTTAAACTCATCCTTCTACGTTAGACTATGCGGCCTCAGATGTTCAGAACTCTTGTTCTAATACACGTGTATGTAGATCTCAGGTGTCCCTGTTGGGGATGGGCACAATGTTTGGTCCTTAGACTTCAACCCAGCTGAATGCAGGCAAAGCCATTGAGGTGGAGCCTGTCCTCATGACAACCAAAGAGATCCCAACACAGAACCTTTCTTCACTGAGACTCAGCAATGGACCAGATGCATGCTGTAAGAAAAACGTTTCCGTGATGCACCTGAGATTCTCTTCATCAATATGCTAAATCTGTGCAACAGATTCATCAGTGGGTTATTTAATTTGCATTTTTAAGAGACTACAATACATCTGCAGCTGTAGCAGAGAAAGTGATTAGATACATGATGATAAATGTACTTGGAAGGGATATTGTTACACATACTAATTGTACATATTTTGCTACTCTGTTTCTCACAACATAGTGGGAATGTAGAACTCCATTTCTCAATAAAGAGTTCCTCTAAAGAACTGTTACAGTCCTGGAGTTCTTGAAAATCAGGTCAGAAGCAGAGAGGGACTGTTTTCCACAAAAGCTAGGTGGAAGTCTTAAACGGCCTTAATAGGTGTCCAGCTATACTGAACATGATCATTTTTAAAGCCATTAAATACCATCCTCCCTGGCAGAAGTGCTGCTTTTATCATATCTCTGTGAGATTAAGGAAAGAAAGGCAACTCAGTGACCCCATCAGAGGCAGCTTTGAAGCTGCCTCCTCAGTACAGCCTTTTGCTGAGCATTCAGCAAGTACATGCTTCTTACTCAAACCACGCATGCAGCTCTGGAACAGCCAGGGTATGTGCTGCCTCCATCCCTGGCACAGCAGGAGTAGGCTCTGCCCCCGGCCTGACCAGTGGCTGAGGCTGAGGAATGTAAAAAACATCACTGTTGAGAGAAATCAGTGTTTCTTTAGCAGTAAGAGGAGGAATAGTGAGGATATGGGAGGGGAGAGGAGGGAGCATTTTGGAAAAAGATACATGTATAGGCTTCAAATCTGTATGGATCTAGGCTTCATTAACTGCACAGCTCTCAAAATGACCCATTTGTCCTTATTTTGGCAGCTGGTGGGGCAGTGATGGTCTCCTAGTAGCTGTATGAAGACAACATAACAGAGTGAGGCCCTTAGCAGCTTTGTGAACCTGAATGCACTATTACAACACAAATAACCATTTGGGCTGTATGCTCAGGGGCAGTTCAGAGCAGCAGTGATCATTACCTGTCAACCTAAGCAAATGTGCTCAGGCAGCTCTGTCGTACTCCACGAGTCCACTCCGTTGACCCAGGACTGATACCAGAGCTGTGGCTGGAAAGTCTCCTGACCAATTGGTGCCATAGGGCAAAGCCTTGCTGAGAGGCTTGTTGTTCATAAAATTATCCTGATGACTCTAATGGGGATCTTCCCAAGAGCCAGCAAGCATGACCTAATACTGTGCTTTCATCACCTGCATCCTAGGTGCTTTTAGGTAACATGGGTGAGATCATCCACTGGTGCAAGAAAAGCTCCATAACAAGCAGAGATGATTTGGCTGATACCACCTGATCTCCTGTTGCAGAAGTACTCTGTTCATCCACTACTGAAAGCCACCTCAGGAGAGAGCTGCCAGAATGAAAAAGTCTATATGGCAAATTTTGAGATGGAAGGGAGGAAAAGAAAGCACCAAGGTGTTGCTTTGTGTTGTAATTTGGCCAAGAAACCAGAGACAGTACAACCTGTTCATAAGGAGAGTGTTTGCTAAGGATGAGCAAAGGTAGCAGCCAGATTTACAGTGGTGTCTGAACAGGCAGCAATGCCCAGTGTGCCGGAGTGGCTGGGGGGACAAGCTGAGCACGGACATGCAGAGCTGTCTACTCAGCTATGCTGGTTGTTTGTGTGCCACACCATGGATCACTGCCTGGGCAGCAGCTGAAAGCCCTACCAGGTTTCCTGATCAAACCTTCACCTGTCGGGTGTCCCACGCTTGGAAATGTACATACATGGTCTTTAAGGATTAGCTTTTTTTTGAAGATCTGGCCCCAGCTGGTGAAAGCAGGATTCCTCTCATCACCTGCCATTCCACCATTAGGTGCCTAGTCTGAGCTGCAGTTCCAATGGACCTTCAGTCCACACTGCAGAGACATCTAAGGCCAATTCTGGGGAGATTACCTGGACCAGGCAGCAGTCTTTTGGACCATTATTGTTAGGGAAGATGCCATCTCAGCATCAAGATGAAGCCATTGGGAGTCTACCCATTTCCTCCATCAAGTCTAGTACTTCCCCTAAAGTTTTTTCAAGTACTTCTTACTGACATTCTTCCAGAAAAATGGGGAAAACACAAATGTTGTAAATACAGTCTCATTGATCAATAATGATGGGACTTTTTTCTTTGCTTTGAACATTCAGGTTGTACATGGTAATATTCAGAGGACTTACAAACCTTCAAAACTCAGAGCTACCAGTTTCCCCCACAGGTCCTTCTAGAGCTACCCTTCCTCTCCAGAAGCTCCAGGTGAATGCAGATCCAAACAAGTTTGCTGTCCCACGGTGTTGACCTCTGAACATGTAACTTGAGTGCCACTAATAAACAAAGATAATGTTGTAAAAAACTCTATAGAGCTGGCCTAATACTACTCCTTATTATTCAAACAAACCTTTTTCTTGTCCTTGATAATTGAAAGTCTCCACTACATTACCAGACATGGGATGAGGCCAAGTTCACGGTCCCATTCTGGGACCCATGAAACCAGCAACATTAACTGGTTTGCCATTAACCCAGCAATATACATGAATGCATCTGAATCCTTCATGGTGCTAAGAAAATATCTCCACTGAAAACTTTTTCTGGGGAAAAAAAAAAAAAAAAAAAAAAAGAGGTAAATTGTATTACTACATTTTCTCCGAATTATTTCTGTCTGAATAGATACTGAGCTATTTCTCATACTGCTTTTCCTTTAGAGAAGCTTCTCCAGGAAATAAATAGATATTCTCTGTCCCATACTGCTCTGTTCTGAAGTTCTCAGAGGGTTTCCAATGTCTCTCTTCTTGCTTGTCATTGCCATGATGCTGGTGCTCCTTCTCACTTTCAGCTGTAAATGTCATAAAGAGGCAACAAAAAATATTAATGGTTCTTGTTGGGGCCCTTCCACATCAGCAATTACAGTGACTGATCAGAAAAAACTTTCATCAGAAGGTGATGAGCAGGTGAGCTGTGTGATGAGGTGATGGTAGCTGCAAGCCACTTAATGAGGACTATTTTGAGACCTGAGCTCTTGGAAAAGAGGTAGAGAAGTGCTATGCAGACTCTGCTAGGAACTGATCATTTGGTTACTTTCATGACCAGTGAAGATTCACAGAATAATCATTTTTCTCCAGAGGGCTAAAAAAATTTCCTCTCAGTAAACAGCCAAAGCTAAGGCCACATGAAACACATTAGAGATCTATTTGCATTGCAGGTTGGAACTGCCCATGAAGCAGGTCAGGAAAATAAATTTGCTTAAGCACCCAAGTCCTTTGATATAATCTGGTCACATGGTGTTTATGGGCACAAAATTCATAAACACGAAGTCATATAATGATAAAATCTGTGATTCTATGATTGTTTGTCCACTGCTGTGACCCACAGGGAAGAAAGTATTGCAAGCCATTATTTCATACAGCAGATAATGTCCTAATTAGTCACAGCATGAGGACTCAGCAGTGAACAGGAGAGAGATGGATGAGATCTGGAGTAATTTCTAGTGCATCAAACAGCTGAAGCAGCTAAGTAGCTCATGACACAGATCTCTGATGAATGGATGAGTGAGAAGAAGGGATAGCAAAAAAGCTGTAGAGGCATGGAAAGGTGATAGACTAAGTCCAAGGGAGGAGCACCAGAAACAGGAAATAGAAGTGGGGGAAATATAAGACTTTGAGCTAAGGTTTAGAACTTGTGAGAAGTCTGAACATGGACCCACTGCAATGAGGATTTGGAAGCAGACAGTAAACTGATGGAGAATTGAAGTGTGAGGCACAGAGCAAATATAGTTCTCTCTTAATAAAATCCGAGTCAGATCTTGTTTTTGTTGACAGAACACAACGATTTCAAGCAAGTTTATCCTAGTTATGGTATTATCAGTAAGATCAAAATCCAGACCCACAAGAAACCAGGATACAATATAATCAACTCTTTGAAGTTCAGGGAACAAAACACGGGCTGATTGCAAACAAGACAAGGAGCACTCTAATCAGTGTACCTGTTCAGATTAAGATGTATTTAAAGATTTCCAAAGAAGTGGAGTCATCAGGTGAGTAAAAAGGAATACATTTAGACCTGGAGAAAAATAAAATCCTGTTTTTCCTTCTCCTTGGTTAGAAAAATCTTTATTTAGCTTAAGGAAGAAAGGTGAAGTGATAGCAGAGACACAGGATAGGAAGGAATTACTTGTTTTATTGTTTGGAGTATTTATTTAATATTTTTTTCTTTCAGAAAGAAACAGCATACTTTGAAGATTTCACTATGCAATGTAAGCATGACAATCTATTTAAACATGAGTAGAACTTGAAACAGCTCCAAGTAATGAATTTGCTGGAATCTATTTGGAAGTATAACTCAGTCTTAAAAATTAGGAGATAAGAAGGAAATTATTTGGAAAGAGTAATTATAATTTATTATGAAAAGCAGAGATTAATAGGCAGTAACTAGAACAAGTGAAATAGGGGAAAAGTATTGACACTGTCTTTAAATTGTAGAGTTGGAAATTACATTTTTAATTCATTTTCTACCAAATTATGGATCTGTCAGAATAACAACAATCATGTAATTTTAGGTCAGATTCTGACCCAAGCACAATCTTGCATAGTAAAAGAAGGCATGATTGTCTAATATCTTTCCATCAAATAAACTTTAAATTCATTCCCATGCCTGCTATAGAAGTTCCCTGCAATAGATCTTGGCTTGTATTTATGTGAATGGAGTGAAAGTCCCCAAATACTACATTAATCCCTGAATACTACATAAATCAGTCCCAACATGCTGTATAGAGATGAGCATTCAGACAACAATTAATAATAACATTTGGCATCAAGTAGAAGAGATAATATCTAAGGCTGACACTGGTATGGAAATTAAATGTTATATTTGGCAAGAAGTTTCTAAATAAACATAAGGGCTCAGGTGTTTTAATGTACATTTGTTTAAATGACTGTTCCTTTTTTTCCCACTCTGTTATGTTGTAGTCCTTGTAGTTTGTAGGTTTGGTTCATTCAAAATGTCATGGCATGGGTTTTTTCCCTGGAAACAAATCTCTGGGTAGTTTCCATTGCACATCTTTTCTCCTACCAACCAGATGACAATGAGTTGTTATGTTTTCTTGCTTTGGAGGACGTTTGGAAACCAGGAGAGGAAGAAGGTAATTTTTACTTAAGAAGAAAGGAAAAGGGGAAGACAATTATGGCAGTGTATCTCACTGAGGATCCTAAGGGACTAAGAAGTATGCAAGTAATGCAAAACAATAATCATTACATTAGCTTATACAAAGATGGTATTAATAAAATCCATTGTCTAAATGCAATTTGCTTTTAGAGCTTTTGCTGAGTACAAGGCTATGGGGAAGTTACCTTTCCAAATAGTCTTCTTTTTAGTTTACCAATTTGAATTTCTCTTATATATCTATTTTATAACCAAAAATAACAACTGAAAATTAAATCCCTGAGAAATTCCCTCTGGGATTTTGCTGTTATTATCCATTTACCTCTCATAAATTTCACTGTCCTTCCTTTCACTCTCTCTTACATCCCTGGGCTTGTTTTCTTCTCAAGACAAACCCCAGTGAAATTATGGGACCAGGATGTTTCGCCTTTACTTTCCCTCATCACATTTCTGCCTCTATCAGTGCATTGAGCTGTAATGTCTTAGTTTGGATCATGAGTGAGCTTTTGAAAGGAGTCTCACAGTCACCTCCACTCACTCTACTGAAAGAGTCATTAGGTGCAGAGGACCAGGACAGGGTAAGACTCATAAGCACACATCAAAATGCATTTAGTGTGGACCCAGGATCATCACCATGATTTGCAGTACAACCCACTCCTGTCAGCTCAAATTGCTTCCCAAGACAGATAAAACCTGCATGAAGTCAGGGCACCCCAGTACTGAAGCAGTCAGTGGAATCCCAGACTGATGGGTACAATGTGGGGCACATTGGCAGTACAAAGTCCCAGGATGTCAAAGATCAGTGTGAATATCTGGAAGCCATCACAGCCTGCAGGGAGGAGGAACAGGACACATCAGCTGTGTCTTTCCTCTGGGGAGCTCCTACTCCATCCCTACCAGTCTAATTAGCCTTTAATTTGGAAACGAAAACACTGTCTGGCGTGCCACTTTTGGAGACTGCTCAGAGAACCACTGATGTACCAAGCCTAACAGAAGCATCATTGCAAAAATCAACTCCTTTTCCTTTATTTAATTGGATGAAAACTTTTGTTTCTTGATTGAACTTTGGCATAGAAGATAGGAATATCAGAATAATTCTACTAACTACAGAGCTTTGGGAAGTCATTATCTCTGGTGAAAAGCAGGAGGTAAAAAAAACCCTTCCATGTAGATCCAGCAGCATTTGGCACTGCTTTTCACACAGGTTTAAAGGGTTAAATTGCAAAGCATGGGAAGAAGACCTCTGTCTTTTCCTCCTTTAAAAAGCACTTAAAAATATTTGGATCTATCTTTTCAAGAACCAAAGTGTGGGTTCATAGAAGATTTTAAAATCTTAGAGCTCTTAGAGGCTCATCTCTCTAAAAATGTAGAGAAGATTTTGTATGTTTTCTTTAACAAGCAGAACTCTGATTATCAGTTCATGCATAGCAGCTGTATTTTGATGAATAACAGAATTTCTGCCAAAGCTTCTTTGACTGAAGGCACCTGATTATCAAACTTATATCAGCCATGGTGATGCCAGCAAAGTCTATGAAGGTATTTCTGTTTGTAGCACCTGAGGATACTGACCCAGGTATTTTCATGCTCTATTCAATGCAGTGACATGTGTATGAATTTTGAATGAAATCATGTCACAAATGTGTAACCTCCCTAATCCTATGAAGACTGAATAAATAAATGAACAAAATCTTAAAAACAAGTAGAAAAAATATCAGCCTATTCACAAAATAGGTTGGAGGTAGGATCTAGAGAAAAAAATCTTTTTCTGCTTTCAAATTTTGCTACTAAATGCAAGAATGCTCTATTTCTTAGTAAATGGTTTAAAAAACAATACTCTACTAAATAACATGGCTGTTACATAATAAGAATATGCCAAAATTTTTCTTTTATTTTGCACTGTGAAGCAATTATTCAGTCACGATGAATATTTTCCAAGAATGATTGTGACCCAAAATTAATCTTTCTGCAGCACTGTTTTCCTGATCAGTTCAGAGAATTTAAATAAAAGCAATGCACCGTATTTTCAGAGCAATAAGTCACACAGAACTTCACAGAATGCTCAGGACAGTGTCTTCTGTCCTGTCCACTGTTCTGCTGGGTGACTGTGAGCAATTCAATCCTTCACTCACTGCTTATACCAACATTCATGAGAAGTAAAGTTACTCTGAACATAAGCAAGAGCTATCCTGCTTTTAAATAGAGCATATTTAGGTAGGAAACTGTATAAAAGTTATTAAATGTCAGACTGGCAGTGTTCAGAATAAGCTGCTCTAGATTTCTGTACTCGAAAGATTTGAGAACTATGAGTTTGATGAATGAAAAAGACAGGCAATTGAGCTAGCAAGACCATGCTACTGGGACAAATCAATAACACTCATGGTAGAAAACAGTCAGGACTGGGTCGGTGTAGTTGTCCAGTACTGATATTCGTTGCTATAGATATTATGACACTCAGTGTAACAAAAAATTGAACCTTAAATGAGCCATTTGGCATCATAAGAGAGCCTGTGCAGGACATCAAGGTCCCGCTTCAGGCTCAGTACCTTCACCAAAAGGTCACACTTTTCTTCAGTGATGTGCTGAACCTTAGAGCATTTCATGCAGCACCTGTTTCATCCTCCCAAAACTGAGAGAATAATTTCTTACAAATTATTTTTGGGTTTTATTTTAGGATGATAAAACTGGAATGGCATGACAGAGACAGAAAAACCCTATTTTGTCTCTGCAGACCCAACACTAAGATGTCTAATTTTTTGTTATTATTTTCCTTCAACCTAGACATCTGAGGTAGTTGAGGGAGTGTGGCAAGAAGGGACAAAAGCTGATTCTTCCAGGGAACAGCATTATGTCCATAATACATCAAGGAATTAATACAAGTTAACAGAAGATGCTTGCTATACTGCATAGGCAGGACATACTGATCGAAATTGTCCCAGGATACATGCTTAAATAAACAGAGTGCACACAGTGCTTCTCATGGTTGTGTGCTTCAGCTGTTCAGTACTTTGTAAATCAAAAATGCCTCTGAGATGATAATCACTCCTTTACGCATGGCTCCTGCTTTCTCTTATTGGGCATGGGCTATGAGCAGATTATGAGCTCTGTCCATTCAAGTCCTGGAGCATATCAAGCAGTCACTATCACTCTTGTTGCTCCCCATAGTGATTTGTGCCACTGAGATGGGCTGACCTTAAACCTTGCCTGTGGCTGAGACGAATGAGAGATCTGGGAAGGATTCTGGCAGAGAGTGGTCAGAACCTGCCTAGACTGGGTTGCCCCAGAGGAAAGAAATGCTCCATTATCTGCACATCTGAGAAGCACAGCAGGATTAAGAATTTCTGAACCTGCAGCCTAAA
The DNA here is from genome assembly GCF_003031625.1 of Empidonax traillii. NCBI lineage: Eukaryota > Metazoa > Chordata > Aves > Passeriformes > Tyrannidae > Empidonax > Empidonax traillii. The sequence goes on along the minus strand of NW_020955390.1, from coordinate 727,039 downwards.
CCTTTCCTGAATGTTCAGTGCTAGCAAGAGATTCTCCATCTGCCTCTGTCTCACTGTAACTGAGCTACCTGTAAAGATATTAGGTGTTGACAAAGGTGCTGCAGATCAGGCTCACCTGAGCATCATAGCACAGATAAAATTTGCTTGCTGCAGCTGCAGCAATGAGCACTGCAGGGCACAGGTGTTGCAATACAGGGACAGCGTCATGTCCTGCAGCAGGGTCCAGGAAGGTAAAGACCTCCTCCTCCTCCTCCTCCTCCTCCTCCTCCTCCTCACACCCTCAGCATTCCATGGGACTCCAAAACCCCATGAGTTGCTGAGACATTTGCATACAGAGAATTTTATCTCAGCGGTTGTGTTTAGTCTGAAGCAAACAGCTGCTCTAGTTCTCTAGGCAGAGGTCAAATATATTTTAAAAGAGGTTCCCTGCCCATGAACTCTGAAACACGAGGTCAGCCAGCGGTCCCTTTATTTTCAGAGTAAGATGAGCCATTGTAGGGGTGAATAGACCTGACTAGTTGATATGAAGCTCATTATGATGTCCATACCCATTCTCGTTCAGGAAAGTAAACCTGATCTGTTAGAAACAATATCTCAGGCTTTTATACAGTAATTATAGAGAACCAAGATCAGTATTTTTAAGTGAAAGTGATGACAGTGCTTTATGGAATGAGTAGCAACAGAGCTGATTTAGGTCCTTTATACTGCTAATGAAATGTGAATAAGTAGGAGTCTCATTATCTGCACTTTAATGTGTGCCTTAGATTGTTCATTATCCTACCGTGTTGTGAATTGGTACTTGTGCATGTATGTGATCCTAATGGTTTTTACACAAAAAGTTTCAAGCTTTGTTTAGAAAGAGGTGTTTTAATTATTATATTTTTGTTATAATCCTAATATCTGTATACTATCTATATACAGTGCCTAATAGTTTGCAGCTTCAAAGGAAAAGAAAGATGATTTCAAAAAAAGGTAGATCTTCTCTGAGAGGAAAAAAATTACATAATTGATACAAACCCTTTTTATTATACAATAATTAGAATTTGCCAAGGCTTCCCATTGCAGCTCTTGGAAAATGAGACTTTTAAACAATCTGAATTTCTTGCATTCATATTGCAGAGAAAGAGAACAGGGACAGTAACCTCTTGACCACATACAGTTGCAGAAAAAGGACAGGCAAAACAGAAGAAAATAATCAGAGGATGAAGTCTAAACCAGAGGCTATTGCAGAAGGCATCCTCCTATTCTGTATGCCACAGCTTAGTATCTTCCTTCTCCTGCCTCCTGTACTCTTTACACTCATTCCAGGTGCTACTGTAGGACTTCCCATTCTGAGGAGGAGATGGCACAGATGAACGTGTATTGGAGTGGATAACCCACTTGTCAACACACCTAATTAAAATAAATAATAATAACACATAATTTTTTCCCAAAGCAACCCTGACAGAACTTCTTCCAAGTGTGACAGGGCTGGACCTAAATACATTTCCTTTATAGTTAATGTAATGCCTCATGGTTTAATTAGATCTGCTGGATGTCTCTCTGCCATCTGCTCCCTTCAAAAGCCAGCACCTGTCAGCATAAGCTCCAAAACTGACTCTCCAATGACTGGCAGAATATATTTCCTCCTGTCTAAGAGGACATATACTGTTGTTTCCTAAGAAACCATCACCTGGGGGGTGTTTTCAACAGCAGAAAATAGAGCACCCTAACTTTGATATTTTAGCTGTATTCCTCTTTCTGTACAGTATCAGACAAGTCTCACAGCAGAAATGGGGAAAAAGCATAGGAGAGTGTTGCAATATGCTTTTAGGATATAAAAGAATGCAGAAGTTTGTAATGTTCTTAAAGTGACCACGTTTCCAAGATGGTGATTGTAAGCCTTTGTGTAACCCTTCTTGTTCCCAAAATACCTCACTGTATCCTTGGAATGTCTAAGAGATAACTCAAAGGTCATCTATTGGCTCTTAACCCTTTCTTGTAATTGGTTGATTTGTAACACCTCCGGACCTCCCACTGGTCGCCTTGTGATCTCCCCAAAAGGTATTTAAGCTGTTGCCAGATCGATAAATCTCTCTCTGCCTGCATTTTCTCCTGCCTGACCGACAGCCCCGTGTCCTCTCCGTAGGGGACCATGAGGCGCCACGGGGTGGGGGGACCAAGGTGGGAGCAAGTTCCCCCTCGGAGCAAGGGGTAAAAGGAAAAGCCTCTGCTCCGGGGTTTGCCCTCCCCATCCACCTCAGCATTCATCAGGAGAGACTAAGGACAAATATTTTAAGGCTTGAGGAATGTGTTAAAAATTAAAAGAAAAGAAATACTCCTGGGAATAAAGCACACCCCTATTTGTATTTAATAGGGCTTTGTATCTTCAAGTGCTTTGATCACAGCCTAGACATGAAGCTGAAAGCACCATCATGCACAGTGTCACTTTACCTCCCAAGTGACTCATCCACTTGGAGGGACTCTCCTTGGCCACTTTTCTCTCATGATTAGGATGTGGATGGCAGTGCTGCTGAGGCATGTATCTGGAGTCTGGCACTGTGGACTCTTTCCACATCAGATCACAAGACACAGGTCCCTGTTGAGGGCCCTTCCTACCATTAACCCCATTAAAGCCTGAGGGCATTTCTCCATTTCACATCTGCTGGCAAACAGACCTGTCCAGTCGGGCCTTACAACACTGTAGTTCCTGGGCAAACTGGGGCCACCTGTGAATTTCTATTAGACCTCACACAGGACAGCAGTCCTTTACCTTCTGCTAAGCCAGCAATGCAATGCACTATCAAAATAAGACATGGCACATTAGCTAAGATGACAGTCAGTCAACCACCATACACATCTATATGTATCTATAAACAGGAGACCTTTCCTTTCCTTTTCCTTTTTCCCCTCCCCCCATAGTTTCTATGTCTCATATATATCTCTCCAAGCTTCCAGGTGTTGGGAAAGCTCATTGTATGAAGGATTGCATGAAGGGAGGATGTTTTCCTAATACCGAAAGCTAATTTGGAACCAGGAGGTAATAAGGCTCATTTTAAGAGGACAGATGACTTCCACTTTGCATTTGTTTACTGGAAACAAACCATTAATCTAAAATGCACTGTGGCCAGAACTTCTTGGGTGAAATCCTGGCCCCACCAAAGTTAGTGGGCATTTTGCCACTGCCTACGCATCCACCACATAATTTATTGTGCAGAGGAACTGGAAACTACCAGTGTTTTCACACACAACATAGAGAAGAAAAGCTCTATAACAAAGGAGAAAGCAAATGCAAGTTCTACCAAAACATGCTTCATCTACAGATGAAACTTAGGAAAGCATTTGGACATCACGGTGATAGGTGCTGTTCTAATTAAATATTTCCTTAGAGATTATCCCTCACACAAAAAAAGAGCCAACAGATACCAATTTCTCAAACACTTGATACTTAGACAGAAATCTGCACAAAATTTGAGGGTTAAATAACATAAACTAGGAATTTGATCCATGATTGCTGGTACCTCATGAGGATTTGTTATTCCTTCCTCATATAGCATGAAATCACTTCCCCTTTTGTTCCTTTGAAGAAAGAACATTATTTTGCTTCTACTTTTTTTTGTATCAGTTGAGCTTTATACTACTTTTGCTCTTTCTTTAACATTTCTCTTTTTACTAAACATTTGTTTAACTCAAATTTTTAATGTTATAGCAAGAGCATACTGATCAGCTATTTCATCTCTGTTCATCTGGTAGATTACTGCTATGTGAGGGGGCTGCAAGCTAAAAAGTTAAACTTTCTAAATTTTCTAAAAATGAAAGCAATGAAACCAAATAGAAGATTTTTTTTTTCCCAAATCTGTGCCTTCTTGGGAAGTCACAGCTATATCTTGTTGCATGTATTTGCGTTATCAAGTAACAGAGCTGAATTCAGGTGTTGCTACATGTCATTGCATTGTTGGGTGCTTATCCATCCTTAGAGGTAACTGGAACCAAACCAAAACTTTGATCTTTCCGAAATGCTTAAAGCAATGGCCTGATGTTATGAAAGGGAATAGGAAACGTGCCTTTAGCTTTAGCATGCTCTGTGCTATATCAACAGCAAAGGCCAAAGTTGAAATATACACAGGTGTCCAAAGGTACCTAGCAGATTTTCAAAGAATCTAGGAGTCTAGACAACTCTGAAATAAACATTGGAGTGGGAACAGGGCATTTCTCAAAAGTCACAGCAGACACCTGAAAGCAGCTGGCTGTCCAAACACTCAAACTGATAATAGGCATTTTGTGGTTTTGGCAAGTCCTTTCCTACAGGATTATAATCTCCAGCAGTTGCTGAAGTTCCTAGAGAGAAGAGCTTCAGGATTCTTCTTTTATCCCAGAGAGAAGAGCTTCAGGATTCTTCCTCCATCATGTCACAACTAGAAACTTGAAATACAAATGTTTCATTTATGGAAGCCACTATCTCTTGAAAAGTTAATGACATATCTTTTCAATCAATCTTCTTTTGAATCAAATTTCTAATCAGCATGCATTGTTTGATGTTTTGTTCTTATCAAATACAATGTGAGTGTATGTTCAGACATGTTTTTGGTCAATGTTCCATTATAATGACTTTTCTCCTACTAGGTCATTAGTGTCCTATAGTCAGCAGAATGTTAGGAACAGCAAACGTCAAATAGAGAGGAAATAATTACATCAATTCTGTAAAATTTACATTGACAGATTGTATATGTCAGAACTAAACATACAGAGATATTGGCATTCCCATTGCAGTTCTGTTTTAATTCACTGGTAACATAAAATACTGGCAAATCATGTGCTGTGAGAGGTAACGTTTTAGATTTATTTGAGAGATCAGATTCATTATCTGGCAACAGAAAGTAACAAGACTCCATACTGTTGTAAAATATCCAATAATAATAATAAAATTAAAAATATCAGGGCTCTTTGTTTACCAATTTAATAAAAAGTTCCTTACTTTTCAGACTTCCATCAAATTCCCTTGCTACTTTTGTCAGTGACATTTCTAATTTACTTTCTTATCCTAAGTTTTTAGGATGAGATGCCTTCTGATATTTAGCTCATTCTTATTTAATAGGCTAATCAGGACTGGTTAAAGGAAAAAAATCTCAACTTTTCAAAAAAATTATTTCCATTTTAAAATAATTGATCACAAAAATCTTACTTCTTTTATGTATTAGTTTTGAGTTTTCATGAGAAACATTAGTCCATCAGCTCCAAACTTGAAAATATTGTGTTTGTTTCCTTTAATGAAAAACTCAAGCTTTTCTAGATATTCAGATCATTGCCAAACATCTCTAGCAATATTTGGCACTAAAATGAGCTACATTAGGAATAAATATGCCAACATGCAGAATCAGTTCCAGAGAATTTTACCAATATTAATTGGCTCACTAATTGGGAAGCAAGTAGGTAACTCCTTAGTCATCGGACAGGAGAATAACTTCTTTTGAGAGTTAAATGTGCAGAGCTGAAATAGTAGTGTTTGACATTTTTCCACAACATCTGAAGCTGGGGCTTTTCTGTGCAGTGTATGGGGAGAGCTAGAAGCTGGAGAGCAAGGTTAAAGAAGCTTACAGGTATAGTAGGAACTACTTAAAATACCATTAGAAGATGTGAAGGGGAGACCCAAGTTCTCCTCCCACTAGCCAGGCATTTTTGTTTGATCCACACCCAGAAGGAAAAATCCTGGGTTTGGAGTTTGGTTCTAGGCTCAGCTTAGGTCTTCTCAGTGGGAAGATCTTCCCTTGACCAACTCTGTGCCTTGCTGAGCATTTACTAGGCCACTTACCAGGGATATGTGATACCTAGTCTCAGGTTTCTTCTTCATCTGTCTTGCTTACATAGCTCTAACCTTAGGTTATTTGCATTTTAAGATGAGACTTTCACATGTTTCTCTTGCACAAGATACTTCCATTTAAGATAGAGGTGTGTATCCATCTCTCCCATGTAAAGACAATGTCCATTAGGTTGTGCCTGTTGATAAAATATACAGGTTCCCCCAGCCTTATTTTATCCTTCTATAGAAATACAGTATTTATCTCGGAACTGGGGATTTGCATGACACCAGGCAGTCAAGAGCATGCTCAGGGGTCTCCATGCCTTGACTGAGAATGCCATTTAGTGGACTGTTGGGTAGGGAGCCTTCCACCCACGCTCAGCAGCTGATTTTAGTGCCTCACTTGAAGTTAACCAAGACACAAATAATTTGGATAAAAAATATCAGTTCTCTGCTATTATGGCTCCATAATAACTGCTCTTTTGAAACTCTCTTTCCAGCTGTCTCAAGGGGCAGGTCTCTGCATATCACACTTGCAGGGATTTCACTTTCCTTATGCCGAGGGAGAAGCTAGAGCCTGTACATTCCTCGAGTTACTGAAAGTTAGGCACAGCATCCCTTGCAGTAACTGGTATGCAAGATCCACATCCAGGGCTGGGATACACATTTCGACTTGCGACCATGGAATTGTTAATTAGATACCTAAAGCTTATCCTTCTCCTATTAGCATTATTTGCCATTTGCACTAAGCTGACAGGAAAAGGAAAAAATATGTCATATGGCAGCAGGTTGATAGAAGGTGAGTATCCACCTCACTAGACAAATATTAGTCCACAAACACAGATGATTTCCATGAGGGATCAAACCTCAAGCTCCCTCCATATACTTTCTGGGGGTTACTATCACTATCCAAATCCTGACAGGAGACACTGCAGTAATTAAATCAGAATTGAAATTTCTTCCTGATCTCCATTTCTGGATGTTTATCTTACATCACAAAGTCTCACCTCCCAGACCTGTGGAGTTATTAAGACTTATTTGAGCTTTTAGCTATGTTCTATTATTCATAGATTTGTTTTGACTCCATTTAAGCCCAGCTGCAGAGGTAGTAGGTTTCACAGTACACTCTGTGAAAAAGAACGTTTTTAAGCACCTTTTATACTTTCTTCTATTTTAAGACTTAAGATAAATATTATTTGATGCTTTCATCTATAGCAATTTTAGTTGTATCGTGACTTTTGGATCTCACTGGGCCAAAAAAATTCAGATTCCAGAGCAATCAGCTCCAAACAAAATTATCTTGCCCTGAAGCGCTCCATAGAATCCTTGTGTGCTGACCCTTAGCTCTAATTTTTCTCAGCCAGGCACAGAATGGCTCCTCTAGTGAACTGCAGGCAGTTCCTGCTCTGCTTTTACTGTAGAAGAGAGGGTACTGAAAACCTGCTCTCCCTCCATTCCCTAGAAAGCCCCTGCAAGGGAAGGTGTTTGGGGCTGCTACTCACCAGTGAAAATCATAGAATCACAGAATCATAGAAAGGTTTGGGTTGAAAGGAATCTTAAAGATCATCTAGTTCCAACCTCCCTTGACACAGGCAGGGATGTCACTCACTACATCAGGTTGCTCAGAGCCCCCTTCAACCTGGCCTTGAACACTTCCAGAGATGGGGTACCACAACTCCTCTGAAGTGGCTCTACAGGCATTTGGGGTTTTTTCAATGAAAACTTCTGCAAAAAAACTCCCCACAAACTACAAAACAAAAACCAAACAAACAACAAAAAAACCCCACACACTTGTCTCTGAGTCATGGGTCAGTTTTCATTAACTGAGGATTTTGATGGAAAATTTTCAACCAGCTTTAATCATACCTATCAGCAGGTCTGTAAAGATCTCCCTGAGAGCTTGTGCCAGACTATCATTTTAATACCAGGAAACTGGCTGAAATGCTAACTAAAAATAGAATAATAAAATGTTCAAGTACAAATGCCATAAGGACTAAACAGAAAGGCTATTGCAAAGAAAATAAAGGCTTAGCAGTCTATCTGAAATTCTATCAGCATATTAATAAAATGAGGGATGAAACAGATCTAGGTGGTGTCATTTGACTGGAGTTTCAGAAATGATTTCACAAAAGCCTTCATTATTTTATAATTAAAATAACAAGCAAATAAAATAACAACAATAGAAATTTGAATAGAATCACAGAATCATTAAGATTGGAAAGGATCTCCAAGATCATTGAGTCCAACCTTTGACTGAGTGCCACCATGCCAACTAAACCACAGCACTAAGTGCCACATCCAGTTGTTTCTCGAACACTTCCAGGGACGGTGACTCCACCACCTACCTGGGCAGGCTCTTCCAATACTTAACCTTTTCCATGAAGAAATTCTTCCTGATGTCCAACCTGAACCTCCCCTAGTGTAGCTTGAGGCTGTGTCCTCTTGTGCTGTCTCTCTTGTTCCCTGGGAAAAGAGGGTGAAACCCACCCTTGGTGCAACCTCCTTTCAGGGAGTTGCAGAGAGCGATGAGGTCTCCCTTGAGGCTTTCTTCCGGACTAAACAACCCCAAATTCCTCAGTCGCTCCTCGGAGGACTTACTCTCCAAACCAGCTCCACTACCCTGCTCTGGACAGGCTCAAGCACCTCAATGTCTTTTCTGTACTGAAGGGCCCAGAACTAGACACAGGATTTGAGATGAGGCCTCACCAGTGCCCGGTACAGGGGGATGACCAGTACTCTGGTCCTGCTGGCTGGTGTACCACTGGCCTTCTTGGTCACCGGGGCACACTGCTGGCTCATGTTCAGCCAGCTGTTGACCAGTAACCCCAGGTCGTTTTCCACCAGGCATCTTTCCAACCTCTCTTTCACCAACCTGTAGCAATACATGAGATTTTTGTGATCAAAGTGCAGGAATAGGAGGAATAAGAGATTGAATGCTCTTGTGCTACAGAAAAAAAAAAAAAAAAAAAACAACAAACAACTAAACCAAAAATCAGTAAAAGGCAGGTAAAAATGCATTGCAGGCAGTGATAAGCTTCTGGCCAAAGAAATAATACCTGAGCAATACTTTTACACCCTTCAGATTGCAATACCTAGTCCATAAAGTTCTAGAGATACAGATGCAGATTTAGGGATACAAGGGCAGCCTGATGACCCTATAGGCACTATACATTGAGTGACTCCTCTCCAGGTCCCTCAGTAGCATTTTCCTTGCCCCTCGTTGCAGGTATTAATAGAGAAAGGAAAGGATAGGCACGGTGACTAAAAGCAGATTTATTCTTTCAAGGAAAGGATTAAGATGCAAAATGGAAAATTTACCTTCCCCTGAAACCTTGCATAAAAGAACTAGGTATTAAAGATTAAAAAAGTTTGTGTTTCTTTAGCAGTGTTCCCACAAGATATCAGGCCCTGTAATGCCAAGGTGTCCATGGTTATCCCTATTGATTAGTAAACAGTGTTATTAAGTCCCACGTAAATAGTTAATAACTGACAGTTCTGAGAGAGATGTGGACATTTTAGGTAATAGGCTTTTTTTTTTTTTTTTTTAATTAAATAGGGGCTAGTTGAACATTTGAACTTCAGCTTAAATTTTCTTCCCGGCTTTATTTTGTTGTGTTTTGCTAAGTGAGAATATTCCAATAGTTGGTGTATGCAAGAAAAGAGGGAACATCATTTAAAACCTAAATTAAAACTGAGACTGGTCTAGAGTCCAGGCTCATCTGGTCAAAAGTCAAAGAAAGAAAAGGATAACTGGTAAAAAAATAAGAGAAATACTGGATTATTCCAGAAAATCCTTCTAAAGATAGCAGCTACAGGTCTCTATGAATAAACTTCTCTCACCAACAGCAGCTACAAGTTTTGCTGCTCAGCATCATCGTGTAAAAGCTCTGAAAATGTCTTTAGACATGAATTGAGCAGCATGTTCTTGTGAGATGATGGAGAACTGGGCTTGTCATCACATCAAGAGAAACTGAACATTAAATTTGCCTGATACCACAGCATATCTGTAGGAGAAGCAGGGTCAGAGTTAAGGCTCTTCCTCCTTCACAAAATGTGACCTCCATAGGTTCCAAGATGAAACCAGCAGTGGACTCAGATCTTGAGGACATCAGGTGATTGAAATATGACCTGGCATAGTCTGTGCTATAGTGCTTCCCTAGTTTCTACATGCAAACAAATGTGATGGGACTTTTGCACACAGTGACTGGATGTAAATGCAGACATCCTCACTGAATTTTTCTGCAGTGTTTGTCTGTTTGTTCCATAAAAATTATTGCAAGTGAGATGGTGTTGGCATGAAAGTTACCCAATGGTTATTAACACTCAGACTCGAATATGCATATTTGTGCATGCAGAAAGCATGCACATATCATACTTACACCAGAGGTGTCAGCCACTGTGGAAGATATTGTAATGCAATGGTTAAAAGAAAGAGGACAGAAGCAAGAAGAGTTGGTCTCTTGGGAAAAGAGCTGGGAGTAGTAAGATTCAAGGCCTAATAGTGATAACAGGAACATCTGGTGTTTAGCTGGGAGTAATAGATGTAAGTTTGGAATGACCTAATGGTGATAACAGGGACCAGAGTAGAAAATATTTAAATGCCTTAGATGCCAATAGACTTATGGCAAACTAAATGTAGTATAGCCAATCAGCAGCTTAAATTTTGTAATATGCATGAGCTAATTATGTAACCACATATAAGCCTTCTGATTATCACTAATAAATGAGTTCTCGATGCACCAATCTGATAAGGTAGTCGAGTTCTTCCTTTTCCAACAAAATGGTGACCCCGAC
>NW_020955390.1:691534-714669 GCF_003031625.1 Empidonax traillii | reverse complement strand
GCGTTCGGAAGATTTCGGGATGTACGGAAAGAAAGGGACCAACCCCCTCCAATACCTGTGAAGGAATGTGTTGTCTAAACCTATCAGATCACTCCACAAGCATTCATAATACTCATTCCATGTATACTCTCCTGTGTGCAAAAAATGCTTAATAATATGGTTTCACGACTGTGGCAAGCCAATGTCGTTCAACTTACAGAAAACGGGGGAGATGTGGAAGATATTGTAATGCAATGGTTAAAAGAAAGAGGACAGAAGCAAGAAGAGTTGGTCTCTTGGGAAAAGAGCTGGGAGTAGTAAGATTCAAGGCCTAATAGTGATAACAGGAACATCTGGTGTTTAGCTGGGAGTAATAGATGTAAGTTTGGAATGACCTAATGGTGATAACAGGGACCAGAGTAGAAAATATTTAAATGCCTTAGATGCCAATAGACTTATGGCAAACTAAATGTAGTATAGCCAATCAGCAGCTTAAATTTTGTAATATGCATGAGCTAATTATGTAACCACATATAAGCCTTCTGATTATCACTAATAAACGAGTTCTCGATGCACCAATCTGATAAGGTAGTCGAGTTCTTCCTTTTCCAACAAGCCACAAACAGTCAGAAGCAGAAACAGTATTATGTGATTTAGGTGACCATCCACAAGTACTTGAACAAGTAAGGAGCAGTCAGGGCTCAAAATCATTAATGGAAAGACTAGGTGCTAACCAGCTAATAGGTGCAAATACTTGATTTCATGCATAGAAAACTTTTCAAGGTAATTCACATCTTAGTGAAAGACGGAATGTTTAGTCTACATGAGATAAATCTGTATGGCTACACAAGCAGCAATAGCAGCATAGCAGCAGTTCACATCAACTGAAAATCAGGACTGAACCTGTAAAAAAGGAATCTGAAAACAGAAAAAAAAAAAAGAAATTAAATGGATGAATTTCCTACTGCTAATTGTTTGCTCAGCTCTGTTTAGGAACAAAAGGCTAAAGAAAAATGAAACCAAATTATCAGTAGTCATTCTGGCTTGCCCAAGGTAACAAACATTCTTCTCAGCTTTTTGCTTAAGCATAAAAGACAAAGTTAAACACAGACTAAATTAATAGAAATGGAAAGATTTTAGTAATACCACATGAAGAAGGTGGCAATGCAAATTCTCAGACAAAGGTATTTTGTTAGTTATCTTCAATGTACCGTCCCATCTCTACCTATAATCCTAACAGAAACAAGATCCGGTTGGTTTTATCTTACTGTAACTAGACAAGATAAACCTTCAGCTGGTGATTTAAGACTGACCTTCACTAATTGCATGATGACAGCTGTCTCAGTATCTCATCTTTTCTCATTGTGGAGGAAATATGGCAGAAAACTGGGTTTCAATGGAAGAGAATCAACCCCTGGAGCAGATTTTTTTTTTAAGGCTCTGAGTTTACAGCACATATTTTAAAAGTTCTCAACCCCTGCCAGGACTACTGGTGCTATGGTGACACAAATACAGAGAGCTGCCTAGAATTTTTTACATTATTGGAATATCAGACATACAATTACTTTGGTTATACAAAGAAATCGACAAGATTTTGTTTTCCAAAAGCTGCAAATGGAAACATTCTGCATTACATAGGAAAAGGTTAAGGTCTTTGGACAAGAAAAAAGCTACAACATTTTCAAGAGGCATTTGTACATTTTCCATTAAAACCTTTCTTCAAATTGAATTGCCTTTGAAATAATGTCAAGGGAATATTTTTCGATCTATCCTGTATGTAGAAGAATTATATACTAAAGAACTGACCCTTTCAATAGGGCCTGAGCTGCAGATGCATGGTCCTATTAGATAGGGCCTCTTTTTCATACAGCTTTTGAAGAATTCAAGAAAAGAATCCTTGGTAAGAAAACCCTGAAAACTGTGGATACACTTCTAAAAGATGATTCTTAGCAACCAGGAGGCTCACTGGTACTGCTCTGCTCATGCAGATAGGTAGTAGGAGTGTGCCAAGCAAATGTAGTAGGGCTGCAGTGTAAAAGAAACTGAGCCCTTGGCCAGGGCCAGCTCAGAGCTCTGTACAAGAGAAGGCAAAACTGAACTCCACTGCCCTAGGATAGAGGTGAAGTGCAGGAGAATGCACTGGACAATACCTCTGGAATAGAAACATTTAAGGAAAGCATGGCAAAACATATTAACCTTTTCCCCACTGTCTGCTGCAGTAGCTTGCAGTATTGCTACTTGACAAAATCACTTGACAAAAAATAAATGTCACAGAGCTATCGTTAATGCCCAGATTATCTTAAAGAAGCATGAAGGACTAGAACAATGTTAGGATGCATCAAATAACTTTATCCCTAAAAGCTCAATAAACACAACACAGAAAGCTTCCCACTTGATTTATTTGCTAAAGAATTCCATCATGGTGCATTTGTTGCAGTTAAATTCCACCATGCTGGGCATTTCAGCTTTACTTTGCAGAAGAACAAAGTTAAACAGGAGGTTGTGATGGAATTGCAACTTTAGGACTTGAAGATTAATTTAATCCAGGTCTCCAGCCATGTTAGTTCATTTGTGCTGTCATGACCCCCAGCAGCCATGGCACAATGCTCAGAGCCACCATGGCCAATTGAAAAGGTTCAGCTCATTAGGAATCCTCATTTCTTGTCTGAACTCCTTCAAGAGCATGTCATTTCACTTTAATGAATTAATTTCACATGATATCATGGTGGTTTTATGAATATGGATTTACCTTCTGATTACTGTAGCAGTTAGAGAAAGGGAGATAGGGAAGACTGAGACTTTTAAGGGTGTCACTGTGCAGTTCTACACCTCCTGCAAAGGTCAGTTCTTGCTTTTCCCTCCTCTATTCACAATGGTTTGTTTACTCACAGTTGATGCTCTTTTCAGTGCAAGCACTACCCTGCTCAAGTAGTTTTCAAGAGACAGTTTATTGATGATTGCATTATGAAGGGGACATAAGGACAATAGAAGAGTCATTGACTTCTACATGAGACACTAAAGGAAAGATGGAAAGAAGGTGGGAGTAAATGTATAGCATGGGTAACATCCAGGTCTTCAGCTTCGTGTGCCTAGTGTAAGCATCATCTTAACTTCTCTTCACTGATTAGGTAATGGTCTGGTAATTCTGCAACTAAAATTATCTAAATGGCTCATTGCACTCAAAACTTCACTGTCCTCCCAGCTGTGTTGACTCAGCCAGGCTCTGAGAGGACTTGAATGTGGCTCTTGATTTTTCTGAGTAGCAAGGGGAATAACACAAAAGTTCATGTGATGCTGGCACTCAGAGATTGAAAGGATAACCTCTGCCTTTGTACTTGGACACAAATGATATTAGGAAGCTCTCAGTGTGACCAGAAGCCACCTCTGCTTTGATGTCTCCATGGGGTCTCAAGGAAGATCTGGCCACCTGCTACTTCCCACTATTCTATGTGCAACTAAGGAAAAGGCAGAACAGTTTAGCTTCTTAACAAATAAACAAGCAATCAACTGAAGCTTAGAGTATTACATAAATTGATGGCATTTTACTAAACCATAAGGCTCCTTTTTCTCAGAGCACCAGCATTGTAGATCCTCCTTATATTTGCATTAGACAAATACTTAAAATATCTCAGCAATTATTTCATGTTGGCACAATAATAGCTTAACTAGAATGGATCTTCTTATACATGAGAATACAGCAAATGATTGTCTTACTAAGAAAAGCCTAACCCTTAAGAGGGTTCGTGTTCTTCTTCTAATGACTCACTTTAGGAGAGGTAGATAGGCAGGAAGGATGATTCATCGTGGGACACCTACTGTACACTATTCTGGAATATATTTTTCTTCATCTCTCTCCCACTCTACCTATCAGAAAGGGATAAACAAAACCATAAGGGCTTGAGGATTGAAAAAGAAGAGGAAATTGCTTAGAAGTCAATGCTGGCAATGGGGTGTCTTTACAAATGAGTGAAAGGGTGGTGACGACAGCACAGTAATGTATTGGCCTCACAGGTCAGATTGACCTTAGCAGATATAAATCTGTAAGCCTCAAGATCCAATATTGAATCAAAAGTTCAGCCACATTCTCAGGCTCTGCCTCCAAGCTTTTGCAAACTGCAACTTCTGTTTCAAGCCCTGTTTCTTCAAACAAACCAGGAGTGAAATATCAGGGAAAACAATAGCAACAGATAAAAGCAATTCAGTCACAGCCTTGATGTAGCAAAAGGAAAATTACACTGTTACAGTGTCATGCTTTTCTGAAACTTACCTTTGAAAAGAGGTCGAGAGAACCAACCCAATAATATCCTTCGGTGTCAGAGAAAATTTGTTAGAGGTTAAGCCATGCATTAAGTGGCATTCAGCCACTACCAAGCTTGTACAGTCCGCTATTACCCACTTCTGATCATAAAATCAGAGAATCATGGAATGTTTGTGTTGGAAGGGACCTTAACATGCAGTTCCAAATCCCTGCCGTGAGCAGGGATGCCATTTACTAGATCAGGTTGCTCAGGGCCTCATCCAACCTAGCCTTGAATACTTCCAGATGTTTCATCTGGAAACCAGTGATACAGACAGAAATGATCTGATTAGTATCAAAAAGGATTACAGTGTGGTGCAGTCGACATGCTGGAGGGGTGGGATGTCATCCAGAGGAACCTGGACAGACAAACTTCATAAAATTCAACAGAGAAAAATGCAAAGTCCTGCACCTTGGTGAGGGCAATCTTAAGCACAAACACAGGTTCAGTGGAGAATGGATTGAGAACAGACCTCAGGAGAAGGACCTTTGGAGTGTTGGCTGATGAGAAGCTCAATGTGACCTAGCAATGTCAGTCTTATCCTTGGCTGCATCAAAACCAGCGTGGCAAGCGGGTCACGAGAGGTGATTCTCCTGGTTTACTCTGCTCTGGTGAGACCCCACCTGGAGCACTTCATCCAGCCCTGAAATCCTCAGCACTGGAAGGAAGTCAAGCTGTTGGAGTGGGTTTAGAGTCACCAAGATGCTCAGAGATCAGGAGCACCTCTCCTTTGAAGACAGGTTGAGAGAGATGGAGCTGTTCAACCTGGAGAAATAAAGGCTCTGGGGAGTCCTTAGAGTACCTTCCAATACCTGAAGGTGACTACCACAGAGCTGGAGAGGAACTTTTTAAGAGGGCATGTATTGATAGGGCAAGAGGAAATGGGTCTAAACTGGGTGTAGGTTTGGGTTGAATGTTAGGAAGAAGTTCTCTGCTATGAGGGTGGAGGGGCACTGGAATAGGTTGTTCAGAGAAGCTGCGGGTGTCCCATCACTGGAATTTTTTGAGATGACGTTGGATGGAGCTTTGAGAAATCTGGTCTAGGGGAAGCTGGCCCTGACCATGGCAATGGGGTTGGAGTTAGATGATCTTTAAGGTCCCTCTCAACACAAGCAGTCCTATGATTCATTCCAGCAAGTTGTGTTTCAGTACAAAAGGTCTTATCAGAAAATGAATTTAAGGATACTGTTCACATGCCCAGGCCACAGATGCACTACTCATTTTTAAAAATGGCTAGAAGAGGAAAACATTTATTTTGTAAAAGCGCAGAGCATTAGTAAAGATGATTGCTGAAGCCTGCACAGAGATTATGCAGCTGCAGCTGGCTTAAACATGCACTTAGAAACACTAAGTGGTGATTTAACAGGACTGATAACCCTGGTAACCCTACATAGTAAACGAGAGCAGTGACTGAATAACGTCTACACCTGCAATTGTAAGCGCTGAAGATGTCAGGATAGGATTCATGGGCTGGAACTTGAGCAGAAGGCTGCATTAACAGAGGGAGGGTATTTGCAAGAGTGTCATGGGATCATTTATGACCACAATTAGTGACAATTTAGTTCTCTAGCTTATCAGAAATGCACAAGTTGCAGCAAAACGTTCCACCCTGTTAAAGCCTAAGGTCTGTGCTAGAACATTCACCTGCTGAAGTAACATTGTTACATCCTACAACCCTCCAGGTTCCCTTCTGTCCTCTAAGCTCAGGCCCGTCACAGATACGTATCCTGTGGCAACTAACCTGCAGTGACAGAGAGAGACAAAAGTAAATGGAAGTCGGGGAGAAAATTACATGTAAAATATAATGTTGCTGTCTACTGGAAGTTTACGTGCCTCAGTTAGGTCTAGCAATTTCACTCAGCCAGTCTAGTTTTGTGACTATTGCAGGTGATTTTAAATTAGCAGGAGTTTGTAGGAACAAAATTGTTCCTACAAATGTGTATGTTCTTAAAAATATGACTGGTATTCCATATTGCTTCCCTTGGAGGCCTTACTATACAGGGATGTAATAATAATAATGCTAACAATGTAATAGCCTTGTGTCATTTGAGTAAAAGAGACTATGTGGAATTCAAATCCTCTTTAAATGGGTAACTAATAAGTTTGGGGTTCTTAAAGAACCAAGTCCTTGAATAGTGTAGCTAGCTGACTGACAAATACAAACACAAATGAAATTTTTCCACGCAAATAAGTTAGCCATTACTGGACAACTCCAGAAATCCAAACTCTGCAGTTTGCTTTACTGAATATGTTCTTCCAGCTCTGGTGGTGCCACTGAGGGTATGGAACAAATCCCCACTATTCCTGAATTAAGGATAATAAGTTGCAGCACATTTTCATGATTATATATCTCCAGTACTCTGGGGTAGTTTTTCAAAGGAGCATTTGTCTGGTGAATATAGAAACTCTGCTCAGTAGTGACTGCAATGAGGACATAAATATCTGCAAGAAACTTATCTGTAGCTTCTGAAATGGACAGATTTACCAAGCAACTCCAGCTGCTCATCCTAGGACTTTTCACAGCCAGACACGTGCCTGGCAGGAAGCAATGGATTTCCCTTTTTTTATCATCCATGAGAGCTGTCTCTCGTCCAATAAGCTCTGTCCCAGCACCAATTTCTCAGTTAAGTACTTTTGACCAGGACATTCATAAATGGCAATGCTTTAAGAAAGGTTGCCATAATTCAGGTCTTTAAGTTGGATTCAGGCTCTAAATTCACTCAAACAGCTTCTATACCAAGAAATTAAGCAACACAGAGACACTGGGAGTCAATAGTTTGTATTTTCAAACTACTAGAAGAACCTGGGCATGGTTGCAGGCTGTGCAAATGCTACAGCACCCCTTCTCAAGCATAGAGCAGTTGTTGGCACAGACCAGTCAGACACTCTGGATATGGCCTTATTTTGACAGTGTGTACCTGTTGGTCTTTGTGCCTGAATACAGGTTAATACGTGTTTAATTTCCTAGTGGAAATTTATAACAGAGGCTTCTGAAAATTTCATCCTGCATCTAACAGTTAAGTTAAGAGTCCAGAGCATCATGGAGAGATTTAGTGCCTGTGAGAGACCACCAGAACAACAGTGAGCACTCTGTTCTGACCTGGCCAGCTGGGATCCTGAAGGATGTTGTTTGGCACAACTCTACCAGTTGATCAAGGGATTTCTAACCTTAGTTTTAACAAGGGTCTCAGACAGCCAAAGGCTCAGAGCCTTGGAGTGGTGCTGGACCTGCAGATGCTCCAGTCTCAGTGAACTCTTTTGTCCTTCTCTGACAGTCTGACAGAATGGGAGGTTCCTCCTTTTTGCTTGTCACTCCATGCAAAAGTTAGGCTTTTTCCAATCTGGCAGCACACCTGAGAGCCAAGGCAGGCAATGATGATAGCGCTGAGCATGCACCTGCCTGACACCAGCCAAGGAAACCAAATACATCAACCTCAGTGACAGCTCTGGCTCTCTGCAGCACAGAAATGAGACCTATTGCTGATTGATAACCCCCTCAGCACACTGAGCCCAGATAAACAAAGCAAGTGGGGCTTTCCAACAACCCTCGTCAAGCCACAGGGCACCTTGCCAGGAAAGATGTGGCAGAGCATAAAGCATGACTATGTTGAAAGATGTCCTGGACTCTCATTCAGGTTCTCTGCTCTGGGGACTGGCTTGGGTTAGCAGGACGACTGAGAAGGTTAAAAAATCCTGCCCTGTGCTGGACCAGATGTTTGTGTCCTCCTTGCTCGCTGTGCACCTTGTGCTGTTTCACAAAGGAGTTGCTGTGCTTCATCTCCATCTGCCCAGAGTCAGGCTTCCCACTGCTGGGAGGTGATGCCGTTCCCTGTCTGTGCTGCCTGTGGGTGGATTTGATGGATTTGGGCCAGAGATACACGTGTTCTTTGGGCTCCTTACCCATAAAAGACTGCAAATAAAAAGAATGAAGCTATCATGAATGGAGAAAGTTGTAAAAGTGGTTGTGTCATCCTGCTCTCCCCTGCAAGGTGGAATTGAGATGCTGGCAGTTTGTGATCACTTGTGGGAGTAGGTTTGATCACTAAACTTAGGATTTGTGACATGTCTGTAAGTGTTATTCTACTGAGGTGCATAGTCTGCAACTGAGTCAGGCTCTTTCCTTCTGATAACTGAAGTGTTAATTATTAATCCTTGAAACACAATTACTGGAACTCTGTTCCTTGAGGAGAGAGAGGTTTGGCTTGCAGTGGTATCCTCCAACAAGACAAATCCTTACGCTAATTCTTCTCTTTAACAACAATTGCATTTTACCAAAGATGCAAGTGCGGCTGCAAGTATGAGTATATGTGCATATAATTTGTGTGATTTGATTAACTGCAGGTCCACAGGCTATGTATAAACTTTTCATTGTACCAGAATAAACAGTCATTTTCAACAGCTGGCTCCATGCTATCTTTGTTCTGTATCTGCCGTAGGATAACAGGCTCTTAAAACTGATCAGAGCTACTAGTCTCCCTGTAGAAAGTAACTCGGCACTGTAAGGTATTTAGAATTGCCGTGAACTCCAAACCTAACTTCCCTGTGCTTTGTCTACAGTCTCCTATTAATACTAGGTCCCCTTTTTTAAATAAAGAGCCCCCTAATTCTGTTCCATGAAAGCAAACTGTCTTCAGTATTATTTTGTTCTCACTTAAAACCTGGCTTTCTCGCTAAAGACTGTATTCACACACAACCAAAAAGATGGTCTCAATGATGCTGGGCAGACTTCTGAAACAAGGCAGCTTTCAAGTGGAATATAGTATGTTGGGGCTCTGGTGTTAGAATAACAAAGCAAAATATGTACACAAGCTCATACCAGAAGTGTCTCTCATGTCTCCAGCAGGATTGAGTCATCTCAGCAGCATGTAACTGGGTTCATATGACTCTGTCTGTTTGTGTTTGCTGCCCCTCGTTAAGAGCCCATATCTGACCACAGGTCTTCCATCATTTCTCTAAGATAACTCTGTTCAGCTGTTGACAGCTCTTGATATTTCTTCCATGTCCACTGGGAACAACATCTAGCTCTTATTTCCCAGTCCCAGCAATAAGATTAATCTTACTGTCCTAAAAGATCACAGCACTGAAATCAGTAAGGAAATGCTCATGCTTCTTATAAAAATGAATTTCCCATAACCTCTACAATCATATTTTAAGTTTGGGTTGATCTTGTTTTTTTGGAAGTCCCCTCCTCAAGATGACAGTGAAGCCCATTTCAGGCTGTCAGCTCAGATATACCACAGTGATAAAGGTGATGTCTTCAGCCAAGCTGACAATCCCATACACAGCTGTATTTTCATAGACTGCCTGTTCTTTGATGAGTCTCAAACTGCTTCACAGAAAGAAATGGAGATATGATTCTCTTTGGAGAGGAAGGTAGAGCAACATGCAGAATCCTACTGGCTAAGGTCAAAGGAATTTGTTCCCAATGTTGACCTACACATGGCAGCAAATAAAACAGGGAAGGCAGGAGCAGTTTCTTGCACCACTCCCTTCCTGAGTCCCCTAGCAGGGTCAATACAGTGCACAAAAATAAACTGACGTGAGTGTAAGGTTAATTTAACTTCCCATTAGCTGCAGTCATTTGTGAGCTGCTGAACAGCACAGCCCAGCGTCCTTGTGATGACTTTTAGGGCACAAACATGACCCACTCCTGTTGTTCCAGTTTAATCTGCTGCTACAAATGTGCCAACACTGCCTTGTGTGTTGTGCCTCTTGCAACAGCTTGGATGTAAAAGACACAACAATAACTGCAAACAATGATCCCATACAGAGAGACCAACACAGACCATTACCTGTTGTGAGCCTGTACAAGCATAAGATGTTGGCAAGTGGCAGAGGTAGGACTATGTGTTACATAAAGTAGCAGTGAGGGATGATGGTGCCAAGAGTTTCTGCAAATACGAAGATCTGAGATTTTAGTGAGGTCTTGTAAAAAAAAAAAAAAAAAGGTTTTATTTGCAAATGGAAAACTATTATCCAAACTTAGAGAATCTCACTGGAATGAACCTTGTGGTTGAATTTCTAGCACAATATCCAGGTGAAACAATAGCTGTCAACCCTTGCTATGAAGAGACAGGATATTCGTAGCATGTATTTTAAGCAAACTCTTGATCTATTGGTATCCCCAAAGCTACTCACATGCTTTAATCCTTGGACTTGGTCTGCAAAGGCAGCTGGGACTTACCTTGCCCAATGGAGAAATATCCCAACCATTTTAGCTACTCACTATACAGCTAGCCTTGCAAATGCTTATCCTTCAGTGCAGGATCTGGGGTTCTTTTCTGAAACATTGCTCCAAGCTTGTGCCTTGGTTCTCCATCTCCACTCATTCTAATTTTCAGAGGAGATTGGAGCCGACACTGCTTTGACCCTTCACAACAGGCCATACAGGCAGTCTGAAAACTGCAATGCTGTGTGGAGGTATCAGCAAACTCTGAAAAAATTGCTGCCAGACCCAGCCATGGGGAGTTGATGTGTGCTGCTCTGCCTTGCTCCTTCACAAGACATGACTCTGCATCCTCTGGGCCAGGTCCTAAGTTGATACAACTAGCAGGACTGTGCTGACCCTAGAAGATGTGCTGCCAGTCACTCACTGCTTGCCCTTCTCTACTGTCTGTATTTAACCAGCTTGTCAATCCACCCTCAGCTCCTCCTGCTCAGAAGCATGCTGTCACTCCACTGGGGAGGTGACATGGGATGTCCCCCATCAAGCGCAAATGATGCAAATCCCAGCCAGCACTGTGTTGGTCCCTGGGCATTGCCATGATCTGAACAAGACACCTCTGGTAGTCCCTAGAGAGGTGGGGATCACATTCTGTTGGGCCCTATCTAGAGTTCAGAGCCCACCCAAACAAGCTGGAAGATTTGGTTACGATCCAGCATGGTGCCCGATGAAATTGGTGCTGGAGACACAACAGCAGAGAAAGACAGAGAAGAGACATGAGGAGGCAGTGAGAGAATATGCATTTCCATAGGTCAGCTCTCCCCAAAGACATTAGGGCTCATTGTAACAGATCTAAAAATAAATGTCAGATGGCCCTTTCTTGGTTAATCAGGCTTGGCTTTGCTGCAATGACATCTCCTTCAAATAGCACTTTTTCCATTCTAAAGTCAAGGAAAAAGCCACCAAGTATCTGACTCCTGAACAAGCAATGCTGAAGGCAATTCAGGCTTATTTCTGTGGACATGCTTCCCCTATTATTTTAGCACAGCTGTGTAATCCCTGAGTAATTAAAATGTCTCCTCAAAGCTGCCACTCTCTTCTGCCTTCTGATTCGTGTCAATGCCGATCTGTTCAGCTGTGTAGGAATAATGAGAGTGCCTGATACAGCTAAGTCTCTTCAGCTTTTATCCAAATGGTCTCTTCAACATCAGCATCAGCTAAAGAGAAGGACTAATTCTGCTTTTAATGTAATTTCAGATTAACTGTTGCTTTGAATTCAATTTTAGTCTATTTACACTAGTTTGATAGGTATCAGCATTACACAGCAAGAAAGCATTTCAAGAGAACATGAAGAAATTTTTTAATATATCAGGAGAACAGAGGTAGCAGATTAAGAAAACCATTAATAATTGGGTTGAATATGGAATTGTCAATCACTGAAGGCAGTTGAGACCTTTGGAACTTAAAGGAAAAACACAACAATTTCAATAAGAAAAAGAGTACTGAATAAGTGCAGTAAGTGAGGAAATTAGGCACCCTGTGTGAAAGCCACTGAAGATCATCAAAGGTCAAATAAGAAGGTTTTGGACCATTTGCATTTTGTGGGGCATTCTCTGCTCTTCAGACAGACAGGCTGCTGTAGGTGTCTGCTGTAAGTGTCTGCTGTGACAATATTGGAGCCAAGGGAGACCTTGAACAGAGGGAGACATGAGTTAGGACCATGTGAAAGAGAGAAAAGTAAGCACAAACAGAGATTCTTGGTTAGGAGAAGCATCCAAAAAGCATAAGGGTGAAAAAAAGGACAAAGAGAAAGAATGGGGATGGATGACAATGTGACTGGGCTTTGTGGAGGCAATTGGCAGCAAAAAGAGCTCCCTCTGCAACTCCACTCTGCTTGGCCTAAGCTCTGAACAGATGATCATGGAATCATAGAAGCATAGAATCATAGAATCAACTGGCTTGGAAAAGACCTCCGAGATCAAGTCCAACTCTTGATCCAACCCCACTGTGATTGCTAGATCATGGCACTCAGTGCCACATCCAGCCTTATCTTAAAAACCTCCAGGGACAGTGAATCCACCACCTCTCTGGGCAGCCCACTCCAATGTCTGATTACTCTCTCTGTAAAAAATTTCTTCCTAATATCTAACCTAAACCTCCACTGGCAGAGCTTAAGACCATGCCCTCTTGTCCTACTGCTGGTTGCCTGGGAGAAGAGATCAACACCCCTCCCCCCACCCCGACTACAACCTCCTTTGAGGGAGTTATAGAGTGATGAGGTCTCCTCTGAGCCTTCTCTTCTCCAAGCTAAACCACCCCAGCTCCCCTAGCCTCTCCACACAGGATTTGTGTTCAAGTCCCTTCACCAGCCTTGTTGCTCTTCTCTGGACCTGCCCCAGCATCTCAACGTCCTTCCTGAACTGAGGGGACCAGAACTGGACACAGCACTCCAGGTGTGGCCTCACCAACGCAGAGTACAGGGGAAGGATCACTTCCCTGCTCCTGCTGGCCACACTGGTCCTGATACAATCCAGGATGCCATTGGCCTTCTTGGCCACCTGGGCACACTGCTGGCTCATGTTCAGCCTCCTGTCGATCAGCACCCCCAGGTCCCTTTCTGCCTGGCTGCTTTCCAGCCCCTCTGTGCCCAGCCTGTAGCGCTGCAGGGGGGTTGTTGTGGCCAAAGTGCAGGACCCGGCACTTGGCCTTGTTGAACCTCATCCCACTGGAATCAGACCATCTCTCCACCTTGTCCAGGTCCCTCTGCAGAGCCCTCCTGCCTTCCAGCTGATTGACGCTCTCCCCTTAACTTGGTGTCATCTTCAGATTTGCTAATGGTGGACTCAATCCCCTCATCCAGATCATCACCAATAAAGATGGGCCCAACACTGATGTCTGGGGGACACAACTGGTGACTGGTTGTGAACTGGATGCAGCCCCGTTCACCAGCACTCTCTGGGCCCAGCCCTACAGCCAGTTCTTAATCTGGCATAGAGTGCCCCTGTCCAAGCCATGGGTTGCCAGCTTTTTCAGGAGAATGCTGTGGGAGACAGTGTCAAAGGCTTTACTAAAGTCCAGATAGACACATGCACAGCCTTCCCCTCATCCACCAGGCAAATCACCTGATCATAAAAGGAGATCAGGTTGGTCAGACAGGACCTGCCCTTCCTAAACCTGTGCTGGCTGGCTCTGATCCCTTATCCATCCTGTAGGTGCTGTGTGATTGCACTCAGGATGATCTGCTCCATAACCTCACCTGGTACTGCAGTCAGGCTGACAGGCCTGTAGTTTCTCAGGTCCTCCTTGCAGCCCTTTTTGTGGATGGGCGTGACATTCACCAAATTCCAATTATCTGGGACCTCCCCTATGAGCCAGGACTGTTGGTAAATGATGGAGAGCAGTTTGGTAAGCTCTTCCGCCAGCTCCTCCATCACCCTAGGATGGATCCCATCTGGTCCCATAGACCTGTGAGGGTCCAAGTGGCTTAGCAGGTGGCTGTTTCCTCTCAGAAGGTACCGGTGTCATACTCTCCCTATGCAGCCATTGCTAGGGACCCATCTATACAGCACTGTGTTGGTCCTGAGTAGAGGAGAGAAACCAGAGAAAAGTTTCAGCAATGGACTAAGGATCCCTTGCAGAGCAGTACACATAAAAACAAGACCCTGGTTGACAAATCATGCTAGGAAAATGGCAAACTGCAGTTATATGTAGGATATATACATGCAGAACAGAAAGAGCACTATTTAGAGTAATGTTGAGGTAATAACATGATTTTTTATTTTCCTGTTAGAGAAAACCAAGGCACTTATCACTTTGGCAGACATATCTAGGCTTGCAGGTGGCACTGGGACACTCTGAAACAGTCTGCAAAGGTAGGAGAGTCAAGCACAGAGACTTTCCTTTCTCCTACCTTTTTCCTAACACCACACTCCACAATTTCTCACACTGGGGGATGTGGAGCCAGGTCTTATTGAGCCTTCTGTGGCTGTCCTGAGGTGAAAAGATGGAACAGTGGTGTTAGCACACAGACTTGCAGCAGCAATGCCTCATGACTAGCTTCTTTTCACCAAGCCACGAGCCTGTCTTGGGAGATTTCTTTCAGATGTCTCAGATCCATCTTTCTCTTGCATTATTAATTGCAGCATCCACAACCACATTAAGCCTCATTTTCAGTTCCTCTCAGTAGCTTATTCTCAATGCCTGTCCCTTGGAGATGAGCCACTGGCCTGTTAACCCTCTCCTTGCTTTTGAAATACAGCAGGTACCTCAGAGGCAGTGGAACTTCCTTTAGGCATTTGTGGTGTCCTATTCTGGAAAAGTGTGGGATGTACACTTATAAGTCCTTGATATTCCAGAAATAGCCCAAAGTGTGAGTGAACAGTGATTGCTCTTCTGAGACACCAAGATCTGACCTTTCCTGCTGGCTTTCCTGAGGTACATCTGTCACTGTGTTTTGTGGCCACCCAACAGACGGGCCACGGGGTGCAGGATCAGACCATCTGCATGCTCAGGAGAGCTCTTTTGCACTCATGCCATGTTCCAAATAAGAGGCTTGGTGTCCATCCTGGATTACTCCTGCATTACTCCCAGGTGCCCTAGGTAACATTGGTCCTGGGCTATTCTTGTTCTTTAGGATCCTCTGGATACACATCCCTTGCTTGTATAGCAGAGGGATTTAGATATGGCAGAGATCATATACATGAAATATACGTCCCTTAGGAGAAAAACAACAGCATATACAACAATTTATAAAAAATTTATATAGACAAAACAATCAAGACCTTTTCTCATGATATGAAACGTGGACAGGCTGCCCTGTTCATAGGATACAGAGTGGAGAAGGTGGGGGGACAACAGAGCAGGTGACTCATCTGCAGGGGGAGGGGACACTAAGGGATTTTATAAGGCCAAGGAATGCCCACTTGTGCCCAGAGATCCTGTAGGAGAGCAAACTGCAAACTGCTGCAGCAGCACCCCTTGACACCCTTGACCACAGCACAAGCTGCAGTGTGTCCTTGGATTCACACTGGCTCTGGGAAGAAGGACATGCACCAAGCACCAAGGAACCAGTGCTCAGCTTGAGCTGTGTATTTAGCCTCGTCTGTACCAGGGGGAATGAGACAGAAAAACACAATTAGCACCAACTCTAGGCATGGATGTTTTCGGCTCCGGTGGCCTCTGATTCAACTGGTGGTATCTACCCAGGTAGCAGCTACCACCTACCTTCCTCTCCAGTGAGTTAGGAAAAGTTTGTTTGAGGAATCAGGAGTAACAATTTTCCTTGGCAGAACAGGTCTCCAAAACAAAGGATTTTGTATCTAGTAGGAAGGGGTGCTCTGTTCTCAGGTCTTGCTTTCTAGAGCACAGATCTGCATTCAGTTTGCTTTCCAAACCTCAGCCAGTTATACTCCCTTTCCAAGTCCTCAGCATCCTCCTTTACACTTCCCTTTTTTCTTAGCCTTGATTTTCCAGGAAAAGCCAGGGAAACTGCACACATACTGTCTGCTCCCTTGAGCTAAATGTTTAATAGCTTTCCTATCAAGGAAAACACTTTTCTCTGTCTTGCCTGCTCCTCTGTTTTTCCAGCATTTGCATTATCCCTTCTAAATATATTATGACTCACTGTTAACTTGAGACCACTGGCTGCCTCTCCCTCCCCCCGCTCAGGAACTCCTTACATAAATCATTGGGATTGCCAAACAAAAAAACTCAAAACCAAACAAAAAATTAACATGCGTGGATTTATTGCTGCTTTTGTTTCCTCAATGCACAGACAAATTAATAATATGGAGATTAGATCCCTTTGCTCAGCTCTCTTGAGCACAGTGCAATATCACATGAAAATCCCTGTTCTGTGCAGAAAAAAAAAAAGACTGGATAAACTCTGCTATTGTACAATCACAAGATCCTGAAGAAAGAGGATTATTAAAGTAGAACAAAATGTGAGATAAAATCAGTGAAGACAAACTAAGATGACATTGAACTGTAGAGGGACAGCATCTCCTGTGTGTGATGATAAGCCAGTGAAGGGCTACTGCAAGCCTCAGGAATTTGGAGAAATTGTGTGTGTTTTGTTGGACTCTGAGCTATTCACAATGTCCATTTCACAAGGAGGGAGAGAAAGCTGAATAAGACTGTAAGAGCCATCATCTTCTTGAGTCAACTCGAAGCAGACTCTTTGTCATGCTGACCAGATCTTATTGCTAGTTGGAAATCACTGAGAGTTGCAAAAAAACATTTGTAACCAAAATCTTCCATAAAAAACAGTCATAAAGAGCATTTGAACTACCCCATAGACAGACAGTAGGGATAGCAAAATACTTTGGAGTTTCTCTGACTTGTGTACAATGGTAGAGCAGGAGAGGAAATTTTAAAACTGTTTTTCAGGAATATAAAGAATCGCAGAGGGAGGGGTCTGACTGGATATCTGCATACCTTTAGCATCCTCCACACAACACTTTCTAGTTGACATAAGGGCTTCTTGTAGGTTTTTCAAATTAGGAAGTCCATGAGAATTGTGTACAAATAACACCTGCCATCCAAAACTCTTTTTCTTCTCCCAGATTTTATTTCCTTCTGTGAATAAACACTACTGATGTTTGTCCAAATGTAGTCAAGTTATATAACAAAAGTCCCCCTACACAAGATTGTAGATGGCCTTTAAACCAACTGCAGTCTTCTGTGTTCTACTGAACCCAAGACTGACAAAGTGACTAATGTAAATTGAAGTGAAAGATAATCAATGGGCCACTAGTGTACATTAAGGTAGTGTGAGAGTATGGACAAAGATCTAAAGTTTGCTGAGGACTCTTCATCTGCCTCTTATCCCCTTGAACAGACAGATTCAGAGCCAGGCATTTCAGGCAATTTAACTCAGCTAGTTCTAGACTAAGTCCCTTCTTTCACCTAAAATAATCATCTAGGCTCCTTCTGCAACACTGGAGAGAAAACCAGACAGTATGAACAACTGTCTGAGACACTTTTAGTATAAGGTAAATTACTCTCAGGTTGTCCCTATTTTTTTCAACACACATTTAATTTTCAAGGGATTGATGGCACAGGGATGAAGGCTGGGACAGACTGCTTTACCCCTGCAGAGCTGTGAGGGAACCAGGGCTGTGTGCAGAATAACACAAACAGGCACTCGGACAAAGCAAACCAGCCCAGGACCAAGCGCAGAGGAAAGCAGGGTCACCAGGCTGCCTGTGAGGAGCTCCAAAGGCATCTCTACTGGCCCCTGCACTGTGGTCACATAGGACAGCTCTCAACTGAATTCCTCCTCTTCCTTTGGAGCACAGAGGTTCACATCCAAGGCCCACTGCAGACACCAACCACTCTCAAGTACTTTGGGCTCAGCTGTTATCAGTCCTGGTTATCAGGATGTGGCAGATCTCCCATGACCTACAGCAATGGTTGCCCCAACTCTGAAAGTCTGGCCTTAAATACACATCCACTGACTGAGAAACAGAAGTCAAAGGAGAGATGTCCTACTGGGTTGTAGTCCCATGTTAGAATGAGCTTCATCACTGACCCAAATATTCCTGTTGGGGCAATGCCACCCCTTAGATTTTGCTCATTTTGCCACAGAGGACCTCAGCACCGAAAGGTGCTTCCCAAGAGCTATGTTCATCTTGCACTTCCAGGTTCCTGATTCATCACTTTGTTTTGGTTCTCAGATCATTAGAGTATCTTCCCAAGTCATTCAACCACTTGATCCTCAAAGACATTGTCCAAGAGTTATCCCAGAACGGCAATTTCCACCTTGAAAATGCTTTAGTCCTTTAAACACATTCAGAGCCATTTAATCATAATTAGTCTGGGAGATAGATTAATATAAATCCCAATTTAGCTGCAAAGAAATTGAGCCCAAGAAGTTCAAGCTCAGGTGCTGTCCCCAACCTGGACACTGCAATATCCCATGTATCAGCCTCCATATGGATCTGGAGACGCAGTCAGTGCACGTGGCCAGCTGAGAAGGCTCACCCTTGTAGTTGGGCACCAGACAAAAATTGCCTCTCTGGCTTACTAAAATACCACTAATGTGGCAAGGCACAATCTCTGAAGGTTTTTTCCTTGTTCTGCTAGCATAAATCCTGCTCCCATTAAGTGTTATCACCAGGACCAGCCGGCTGGTGAGATACCACCCAGAAACCGAGGGAACGAAGTTCAACCCTGTTGCATTTAACCAAATGTCAGGTCCACCCACACATACCAAAGTGGAATTTCACTGGAGGTAAAAATCAAGCTGTGCCTCCCTCCTCCTCGTCTCCCATCTCATGCAGTTTAATATGACAGTTCAGCATATGAAAGTTATTATGGGATGCCTATGCATCATGGTCACTGGTCTGGACCAGAGCTATTCTTCTCCTACACAAACATAACACACCCATGCACACGCAGAAAAGCTGCCGAGTGCTTATATAATCTGATGTGTCAACAAAGTCTTTGCCAACTCTCCTACGTCTAGGGACTTTAAGTGGTTTCAACTTGTCCCAGACAGAGCATTTCAAATATGTGAAAAGTTTCCCTTGAAGTCTACCCAAACCCATCCAATCCAAACCCATACTGATTCTTACTTTGTGAAAGAGAAAACAATCTCAGTTGTTATTAAAAAAGTTCTTGAGGAAGTACAGGCTGGCAGCAATGTCTTCTGCTAGACCCTCATCCTCCCATCGATGTGCAGCATAGCCAAGAAGCTGTGTCTGTGTGTAAGTAATAACAAAGCATCTGTCTATCAAGTGTCTAAGCACTTCTTTTGGGAGACTGAGGATTACATGAGCCAGCTAGAGCAGACATGACACCACTGCCAACATCTCTGAGTTGGTACAACAGTCCCATGAAAGTTAAGGGCAGGGGGTATCTATCATTTTTTGTGCAAAAAGTTGTGACCAGGTGATGGCAAAAAGTATATAAATCTGTATGTAAGTTAGTTCTGTTTTGTCTTCCCAATTCTACGAGAAGCAAAAGCTTTGTAGAAGGGGTGGAGTCCCTTGAGACTTCTGATGTCTTTTGTTAGGCTTGTACTTCTGTCTGATGCTGGTGGGTGTCGTATGCCAGCACTGGCTGACTCAGCTGCAGCTGTCAGCCCGGTTACCAGGCTGTGGAGAAGCCAAATGGATTTGCCATGAAGTCCTGCCAAAGTGGGAGGATGTGAGGATACAGCAGGAGACCTCCATTCTGTGAGACAAGTGTCTTTGTAGGTTCACTGGTGGAATATCCTGACATTTATTTAGTGATGCAAAATTACCTATGCACTAAAGCTCTTTAAAAAAGAAAAGTTTTAAATGCACCATAGCCAAGTGTACTTTAGCTCCCAGAATTAGCAAAGATTAACTTCAATGGGATTGTTTGCTTAATTGCTTTGCTAAACTGTGACTTAATGAAATTCCAGACTGAAGAGTTCAAAGCCAGTAGGTATGCAGAAAATGAAGTTCCAGTTTCAAAAGAAAATTACTAGCATTCACATCTCTTCCACACTGGGACAAGTCCAAGACTTTTTGCTTTTTTCTTTCAATAATTACACCTCTGCAAGGCATGGAGAAGGGCAGACAACCTCCCACCCCTCAGAAGCCAAACAGTTCAGGTGATCAATCTAAAATATGGAAGAGATAGATTCAAATCATCAAGGTTAAAGAAGGAAAAGAAATTTGGCACCACAGAGGCCACTAAGCCCTGAGGTGCACCTTATCTTAAGCAAAAATACTGCTCTAGACTCTACAAGTTTACCTCAAGCTTTGCACAGTTCTTCAAAGTGGTTGTATTTTGATTAGATGGAAAAATTCCCATTGAACCCTTGGGACTCTTTCCAAAAAAAAAAAAAAAAAAAAAATCTATTTTGAGCAAAGAGCCCCCACCCGTCATGCTCTTCCATGTGCTAGTCTTAGATGCTTGAAAAGCTGAAAGCTCTGCTGGTAATGTCCCCTCCACCTTCAGTGTATCTTCAGGAGCACGTCCTTACAGAGTGGCCCCTGTGCCCTCCAACTGAGCATAAGATGCTCCAACAGGTGTACAACTAACCCCTTCCCTCCTGAGGAGGCTCCCTGACCTCTTCTGTCCTAGGTCTGTGCCATCTTAGGAGCCTGAGACAGGTGAATGACACAAGTCAGCCAGACACCTCAGACAGTTTGACAGAAAAACTATGATTTCTCACTTCAGCGTTGAAAAAGGTCCGTGTACTAGCAAGATAACAAAGCTATTAATGAAGTGAAATACTGTGATGAGGCAGAAACCCATATGTGGATATGATTCATACATTGGAAAGGTCTAGAGAGTAGAATTTCAGTAGGATGAGCACAGCTTCCACACTCAGACTAAAGGGAGTAGCATCATTGCCCAAAATGTAAGAAAAAAAAAATAATGTTTTCGTAGAGTGGTTTTTCAGCCCACTGAACACATGTTTCAGAGTTCCTGAACAGAGGCAAAAATACACTCTGTGTACACACTGTCTTTATGACCCCACTCCTCCTTCCCTCCACACCCCTCATCTCAGAGTTTGCTGCAGTGGTAATGGTTTCAAAATTGTTCCATAGAGGTAAACTCCAGTATGTGAAGTCTTACTTGGGCTTGTGCACCCAATTACCATTCAAGAATGTGCTAAATTATTTCCATGGAAAGAATGAATGCTCCTCTTTCCTGTTTACTTTTCAGTATGTGAATATTTATTTTCTCGTGTCAATAATTACTCTAATGTTTCAGAACACTCCATTTAAAACTGGCTTTCATTCACAGAGAGACCCATTCACAGACAGAGACATTTTTTGAATGAAAATGAGGCAATCAATGTTTTTAAAGGATCTTATTTTTCTAGTGAAAATAAGCACTATTTCATAATTTTTCTTCAAAATACAGGCTAATTTTTCAAGAAGCTTAAAGGAAATATCAATAGCATGTAAATATAATTTTCTGAGCTTTTATATTACACAGTATTTTCAAGACTAATTAATGATCTGGATATCTCAAAATACTTAATTTGACTCTAACAAGAAGGAGATTTAAATTCAGGCTCTTTCCAGTGTTTTTACCAATGCAGCATCTTTATCATTCTCCTTCAATTTTATCTGAGCTGTGCTGGCATTGCAAGACCTAGCAGGGAGGATAAAATTCTTACTATTTTTTGCTTGAAGCCTTTAAAAACAGCCTTTCCAACTGCAGAAAAGTAAGATTTACTTATACTAGAAATACACTGTAGCATGCATGAGTTACCCTTCACAGTCCAAATCTCTTTTAAAATCTGATGTCACATGCAGATGGAGTCAGGCAGCCACTTACAGATGAAATGGATACAGATTTGTCCCTCTGTATGACTTGACGACTGATGGGAGCATTCAGAGGCTATCAACATGAGATGCTGGACAATGGTCCTGGACTATTAAGAGCAATTATTTCCCCTCTGTAACCTTTGGGGAAACATCAATATGAACACAGATGGGCAGAGCATGTCAGCAGGGGCTTTCTAGTCTGTTGTGTCACAGGACAGCCCACAACACACTGAGCTTCCCTGCCCACCCCCAGCTGGTGCCATTGCTCCTGATGTTAGAAGAGAAACTCTCCATGAGCCAAATGGCAATAAGCAATCAAAATAAATATGGCTCGTGACAACAGATCCTGGTGGAACTGTGACCTTATTCACATCCACAGAATTGGGTATTGCAGTCATGAGATGCAAACAAGAAGAAGACAGAATGTAATGGTGAAGATCTAAACAATACCTTCAGGAATAGTATTGCCTGTTTTGTTGTCTTCATTTGAAACTCAGTCAGCAGAGTAGAGCAAGAAAATAAGGTGATACTCTACTGAAAGGTTTTCTCCTTGGAGGACAGTAGCAGAAGACCAGTAAGGGACCTTGAGAATATCTTGTGTTGTGGTGGCAATTCAGCATCCAGATAGGCACCTGGTCCTATCCTGAAATCTGCACAAAAGCCATTTGATATGTATTTAATAAAAATACAAAACAAACTCCATGATGAAAGTGGGGTTTTGGCTAAACCAGTCCTCACTGGATGATCCCAAGTGTTCTCGTGTGCTGTGGTACTTGGACTTGAGCACTGAGCTTACTATATATGTTGTGCTTTCTTGTCACCTTATTAAAAAGTTTGCAACTAAGGAGGATTTGAAGCAGTTCTAGTTAATATTTTTGTACTTTCCTCCTACCCATTTGTCAAAATTAAAGGAAGGGTGCCTCTGTTGTTTACAATTGCAGTAATAAGGTGCAGTAGAATAAGTTACTCATTATGCGTAAAAGACAGATTGTCATGCAAGATGATTGCAGAGGTACTGCTGAAAATACTGGTGACCCTGAAATAAAGTACATCCCTACAGTAATGCACACCTCTGCACTCATCAGGCTTCTGTAAACTATATTAGCTTTAAATGGCAGCAAAAATTAAAGCAAAAATAAATGCATACCACATCTGTGCTCTCCTCTAGTCAGAGAGTTTGCACATTTGTTCAGGTGTAATGCAACTATTTGTGCGCAGCAACTGATTGCAATAGCACGTCTTTGCACTGCCAGGTAGTCTACCAAAGGGCTGGCAGAATGTTAATGTGTGAATTTTAAACTCTCAAATAAATTCAATAGGACAATTACTTGAGGACAATGAGTTGAGAGCATACTAAGGGGACTAAGTCAGCAACTGCTCTTAGTGGTAGAAAGACAGGAGAAAAGAATAAATGCATTGGGAAAAAAAGGGGGAGGG
>NW_020955390.1:678023-690983 GCF_003031625.1 Empidonax traillii | reverse complement strand
GACACCAGCACTGTCCTGCTCTTGCCAGCTGTTGCCATGGTGCCCTGATCCTTGGACAGCATTTCTGGACAGTGCTGGTCCACCCCTGGCAATTCTGATGTGATCCTGGTCAGAAGTGGATC
The DNA here is from genome assembly GCF_003031625.1 of Empidonax traillii. Lineage (NCBI taxonomy): Eukaryota > Metazoa > Chordata > Aves > Passeriformes > Tyrannidae > Empidonax > Empidonax traillii. Next base: position 690,861 of record NW_020955390.1, on the reverse strand, counting down.
TCCATCAAAGGCAGTCTGTCAGCATAAGGGATGAGGTTCACATTCACATCATGCTTGTACTCTGAATTTATGCTAGCAGCAAAAGGGCAGAGGACACTCATTGCAGCACACGTTCTCCTTGTGAAAGCATCAGCTTGTCAGCGTTTCTTGAATAACTTTAAGCCAGCACAGCATATTTGCACTGGATCAGCACTTTGCATCGCAGAAAACAGCATTTTCAGAGCCCTGTGAGGAGCCGTTCATACAGACTTACTTATTGAGGCTTCTGTTCCAGCAATGTTATTAACACTGCTGCATCACAATAAAATCACTGCTTAAATCACAATAAAATTGCAGGTGGGGACACAAACTACAGCAGTTACTGACAGACAAATAAAGAACGTAATCTCATGATTTGAAAGTCCACTCAGCAGAGGCACAGGCAGTATTAAAATCTCTTTGCTCAAGAAGTTCCCATTTGTATTAGAAGATTTGGGTGAAATTCAGTTTTCCTGAAGTCAGCAGGAACCTTGCCAAGGTTGTCAGGGAGGCCTTAATTTTGCAGTCTGGCTTTGGAAATCTTGTTTCCTTTGTTAATGCTGGTGTTTTGGCTGCAGAAAAGAGCCACTTTGGCTCTCGGCAGCCAATTTCTTTTCCTTTCAGCTGCTGCTTCGCAAATGCACATCAGCCACTTTCCCGACCATACTACTCCATTATAAATGGAGAAACATCAATGAGCAAGTCACGTCAAGCTGCTTCTCCCAAAAGGTTTTAACTCCCAATGACAGCTAATCCTTTTCCCCACATCCTGTCCGTACTCGTGCACTTTATAAACACAAGTTGTGTTGTTTTAGTGACGCTGTGTACCACATGTCTACCAAAAACTGAGGAGCTCTGCATCTGTAATTAGATTTCCTTATTAACCATTCATTCAATAGGAATTAACAATCAGACAGGGTAAGCAATACAAAGGAGGTGGGTGAAATATTATATTTTTCTTTCACTGAGGATCTATCATATTATATACATATATATCTAGCACGTTAGCTGGGTACAATATGCTAAAATACTCAAAAATGTTCCAATTTGGTTTGGTTTCTTTTGACCAAGAAAAATGTTATAACCCAAGCTTGCTCAGCAAGTTTTTAAGGGGCTTAGGTTCTTTGATTCACTCTAGTGATGCACAGGAGAAAACAAGAGGATTCTCAAGGGGTTGAATATCAAACTTGATTGACAGTTTTCCAAAGCCCAGCTCCATCTACTGGGGGCTGGATGGGCTTTATATATAGTCTTTGAGTAAGTCTAGCAGTGGTGAACAATCGACACCAGGCATTTGCCACATTACTGTGGTCTCTTTGACAGAGAATTTGGCTCTGACCAAATATTGGTTCTCCTTTGTCTAGCCTCTGCTGTTATCCCTGTAGAAGAAAAAAAGACTCTTCCCTCATCCTTAGTCAACCTAGTGTCCCACTGTTCCCCACAGGTCACCATACTGATGGTGGCCTTGGTTTGGACACCTGCTCGGCACAGCGCCCTGCAGCCCAGAGCTCCTGGGCTCGAGCGATCCATTAGGCTCAACCTCCCTGGTGGCTGAGACTACAGGCATGCCCCCCAAAGTATTTCACTGTCAGAAAGATCATTAAAGATTGGATTTCTTGACTCTAACTCCAAGCTACCAAAACCAAATCAGCAAATCAGCTTTCTGCATCCTATTAAATTGCCAGAGCTCTAGTTTCCCTATTGATTAAACAGCATTTACGCAGGAAACACACCCCAATTTCATTTGTGTACTTTGTGGTTTAGGTTCTGTTCAAGCAATTTCAGTAGATCAGCTGGTAGCTGATAGCTACTAAGCATGAAACCCATGCTCAGGTAGGAATAGCTCCCTCCGAGTGTAGACTTGCTTGTTGGTGATCCCTCAGCAAGATCAAAGTCACAGGACAGAGTGTGCTTCCAGCAACTAGCCATGAGTTCAGGGAAAACTGTTATATTTGTCAGTGGTTTCATTATGTCTGACTTGTCTCTCATCCTCTAAACCTGAGGTTGCACTTACAGAGCTGGTGCTAGGGGACACTGAGGCAGTCTCCATTAGTAAACAATACAAACACAGGAGGGGCAGATTCACATTTGGGGTGGTTTTTTTCAGCTCACCTTTATCTTGGTCCTCAGGATTGGACACCCACCAGAAGCAGGAACACACTGTCCTGTTTTGGTCCATGCGAAAGCAGGAAGGCCTGTGCAATCCAACACGATTCCTTGGTGGCAACCATGTCCCTGGAGGTGGGGACAAGCAGAAGACTTACTCAGAAGTGTACTTCTAAGTCAGCTACTGTGCTGATGTAGATGCACTAATGATTCTTAGTCAATCCAGGATTTACATCTGCTCTGTGACCTTCATTAAACCATGGAGTCTTTTAGCCTTAGTTCTCCAGCTGCAACAGATGATTTGAGGATATATTCACTAGTGGTTTCAAGAGACACTTGAAAATTGTGATAACGAAGACTCAAAAGTAGAAGAAAGATGTTTCAGCCTCACATTTCTGCTGAGGCTAACACACAACTTTGCTCTGTTACCTAGTCCTTTAGCCCAGACAGTCTACCATGAATAACAGTAAAGATGGGGAATGTTTTTTATTTTCCCAATGTTGCTCATAATTTCTGAATCCCCAAAACATAGCATGCTGGTTGAAGCTGCCAGTCTTCTGAAGCACTTCTGAAGAGCTCAAAAGCATTTTGAAGAGCACTGTGCAGCTCCTGAGTTTCAGTCCTTGCATCAGGGCCTTTGATGTTCTCCCATTCTACGTGCCACTTGTGATCACTGTTACTCGCTGAGTGGTGGAGGGTTTGTGCCCACAGCTTTTTCTCTAGCTCTCTCTGAGACAGATAATTGGAGTGTGCACTTAACCACTACTGACAGCAGATTTGGAATTGAAAGTATAGTCATTTTGAGTCAACATTTATCAGTTCCAGCAGAAAAAAAGACTATGAGGATTCACACATAAGCTGCAAATGACCTCGGGATTTGGAGAAGCATTTTAATAATAACATGTTCCATACTTCCTCTCCCTTTCTATCCTTTCTGTTTGTACACTTACTGCCAGAAAACCAGATAGGTGCTCTCAAAGGGAAAGGGAAAAGTACAAAACTCACTAAAAGGCCACAGAGAAAATTCACACTGACTTTCCAAGAGACCACACAGCATTTCAAGTGTAGTAGGACAGAGACTAAAGCTGTTGCTTGCATTGGTTCACTCTCCCAACTCACCAGCTGATTATCTGTGAGGCAAGAGAGCAGACACCCACATGCACATCCATACCGGTTTTGCTGCAAGCTGTATAAGCACAGGGTTCTCAGTCCTCTGCCTCTGAAGACACACAGGAGGAAAGTCAGCTCACAACATCAAAACAGTGAGCCTGCCCCCTGTCTTTGCCATCTCATGTGCCACTGCCATGTTGGGGATGCAGCCAGGCAGCCCAGTGCTTTCCTTTCTCAGGATGCATGTTTGGAAGGTGTACTCTGTTCCAAAGTAGGAAACAAGGGAAAACTGATTATCAGACCAACTGGAGCTGTTTAGAACATAAAGAAGCTGTGTGCACTCCGTGATACCTGGGGGCAGAGGTCTTGGCAGCAGTGTCTTTCAGAGGTATTCTCACCTACCAAACTGCACAGAGCAGTCGGGATCCAGTCTTCTTCATGCAGCAAAACAGGCTGCAGGACACAGCTCCTACACAAGTGGGAAAGGGGAGTAAAAAATTACATGTGTGCATCCCAGATATCCCAGATTCATGGAGATCAAGGGTTCTGCAGGCACACTAGGTATATAAGGTTGCACTATAGCCCATGGAGAGCCAACCCCGGGGCCAGTATATCCTAAAATAGACACTCCATGGCTGCTCAGCTGAATCCCTCCCCAGGTTGTACCCGTGCATATCAGCTGGACTCCCAGGCAATGTACAGGACTTAGATGCCCCGGTACACCACAATTAGTCCCAGACTGAAACCCAGACCAGGTGTCAGGGTGCCTGTACTCAGATGGCAAATTACTTTCCTGGGCTAGTCTCACCCTATCATGTATCTGCTGCTGTTGATGGATGAGACTGGCAAAGTCTCCAGTCTCAGGTTCATGAGCTAATGCCTCATCCTTCAGTAAAATGAATTTGAGGACAAAGACTTGGCACAGACAAACAAAGGGAGTATTCTTTTATATGAATCTGATTTCTAGACTAAAAGCACCTTTCAGCCTTCTGCATTTTATGGTAGCAATTTATTTTTCCCTGTGTAAATCACAGAAATGGTAGGTTTTTCAAAACTATTATCAGTAAAGTGCCTTTCTCTTAACATGTTAAAATCCTTCCCTTTCTAAAAGTCACCTCTTTTATAATTTAATGGTGGCCAAATCAGTGCTCGCAAACAGAAGCAGAACAGAAACAGAAGCTGACAATAACTACAGAGAAATATTTAACTAATGTTTCACCATAAAAAAGGTGACAGGAGAAATCACCACCATGATCTAGGCAAAGCACAACAATCACACAAAAACAACCATTAGTCTGGAGTTCAGCTGCTGACATCTGCACCGCTGAACCACATGCCTCAGCTCAGCCATTTCCACACATGTTTCCAGTGAATGGAGCTGCTCACACCCACAAACAGTAGTCACAGCAAAAGGAGAGTAAAGCTCCTTAAATCACAGCTGGCTGATAGGGCTTTACTGCAGAAATGGTGTTATCTAACGGACTTGATGACGTCAAACAGGAATAGCACTATGTACTTACACGCATGTGTTGCCCTCCTGTAGGCGAGCCCTTGGCATCAGTGCTCGAACATGGCTATGTGGTCAGAGACTGCTCCAGAGGAGACCCAGAAATGAGGATATGGCCAGTACGAGCTACAGAGCTCGGTGCAGCTTTTCATCCTACAATGGATGAATTTATCTTGAGATTTCAGTTTCTTGTGAAAAATTCGTGCTTTGGACAACTTCCCTGGTGCCCACTGTAACACCTAAAGCCTATCTAACAGCATGAGCCATCTTTATTTCTTTTCCCTTGACTTCTGTTTTTTCACCTCTCATGAAACTGCTGAGTTTCATGGAGGGGGAAACCATGACATGAGTCAGGCTGCACTCCTCAGAGACAACTAAGATTGTGGTGCGACATGAACTTTTGAGACCAGAAAGTTGCCAACTGAGCAACTTGAGTGTGAAAAGGCCGCTACTGCAAGCCAGACTACAGGACGTTTTCCAGGACCTGAGGACCATCCTGTTTGGAAGTCTGTTGAAATACTCTTTGTCCTTGAGAAGCTTTCAATACCAATGTGACACAAGTAGTAGTCACCTTACTGTGAAAAGATAATCTTACTGCTCACTTCTGTGATCATTTAGTAGCTTCCAGAAGGGCACACTTCGGTATCTCATCACAAAAGCTGAAGTTTAAAAAAGCTGCTGAGCTGCCTTATTCTTGAATAAATCCAGGAAAAATCATAACAAGCATTGATTATAATTCTTATGTGAGGGTCAATGCACCAGTGGCATTCTAACCTCATTTAATGATTCAGTGCATGAATAATTCAACTTTTTAATGCAAAATATGTAAGTTTGAATCCTTTTTGAGCTTCCTACATACAGCATGCTCTCTGAGACTTTAACCTAAGCTTTACTCATCTGCATTTTTTATTTACCACATTCACTGTTAAACTAGGATGATCTTCAAGCACTGAACTGCCTTGCAAAGCTATCACAATAAATCTTTAGAACAGTAAGAGACATTGCCACCATTGGTCCCTGAGTATCCATCCTAAGGTAAATTTTTTTTCTTGTTGTAAGAGTAGCAGAATCCAGTGTCTTTTTAAAATGTTTAAAAAAATTTGGATTTGCAAGTATTCTTGTAGCTGAAGGCTGGAAAGTAAAGCTAAGCCCAACTGTCTCTCTCACTGGGGATCTAGGAAGCACCAGCAGCAAAATACCAGTAGCAAGTCCTTCTCCCATTCAAGTGAAAAAGCCCATTGCCTTAAATGAGGGTACGATTTCACCTCATGTTTTTGAAACAGATTTTAAACTGTTAAGTGCTCTCTTACACAGCTAGTCTCTTTCTCTCTCTCTCTGAACTTACACATGCACAGATAAACACATTTATTTATGCTCTCCCACAACACCCTATTAACTTCTGTTTTCAGTATAGGAGTGTGGAGTCTTAGCAAATGTCATTATTTCACTGTAGTACTTCCTATCAAAAAATCCATCTTGGACAATTAAATATTCTGTCCTATTTTATTCTTTTCTGTTCTATGCAAGGAGATACTTTGTGCTGCCAAGAGTTTAAAAATACACTTAATCTAAACGGTCATTTTGGAAATACCAGATTTATCCTTTCCCCTGCCTCTCACTTTGCATCTGTATTTCTTTCATATATAGGTGGGGAAAAAACAGAAATCATAAAAGGTGTTTAAAATACCTCCTTTCCTCAGCCATCTCTACTTTAAATGTCATCTGAAACAAGTGTTTACAACCTAATAGCATCATCATTCCCAGAGGAAAACCCCAGATGTTGACGTAAACTCCTTTCAGGTTTCACAGCACATGTGCTGCTGCCCTCCTGGGTCTGTTCCTCAGCTGATAGCTGTAGGAAGGGGAAGAAGCAGGCACTGCCAGCAGTTTTCCTATAAGATGCAGATTTTGCATTCTCCAAAGCAAGCAGGACCAGTCAGTGTGTTACATCATTAGTATACAAACATTAGGAGTGGTCTGAAACAGCTGAGCTCCCTTAGACTTTACACCTCCTAGGGTGTGGTGTAAAGCACGAAAAACAGAGACCAGAGGGACACCAGGAGCCTGCTTAGTCCCTTCAGCTGCTCACAGGAGCTGGGAATAATCCACAACAAAAATCAGACTTACTGAAAAAATTCACATTTATGTTTAGACAAGATCTGCCTCGAGACCAGGAAAGTTGTCCTCAGGCTTTGTGATCTAGCATGCTTGCTCAGAGAGCAGAAACCAAAGTTTATGGCTTGAAGAAAACCAAAAGCAGGATTGAGTAAAGCACTGTTGTTATGTCAATCAGACAGATACTATAGTGCCAGGTGGATGGATCAGTGAAAGCATTGCTGGCACTGAGAGAAAAAGGCAAAATGACTACTGGTGCACCTACTTGTTCTTCTCTTCCCAGAAGGGGCATTACTGTAACAGTCACGTGCTATAGGGAGATTGCTTCCAACAACTCTCTGGAGACACTCTGACAATTCTATTTCAACTGATGTGGCCAGCAATGCACAGTCTTAGCCAGATCTGTTTGCAACACACTCATCCACTTAATTTTGACATGAACGAGCTGTGTACTTGGCAGCATTGGGAGTGGCAGTGTGGAACAGGCTGGGAAATAATCTCTCTGTTTCTTAAAAAAAATGCTTTGATATTATTTTGGTTTCCTTCAGGTTCATAACAACAGGTTTGAAACAAAAAAGGCTGCAGGGAGATTTTTGTTCAGTTAGCGAGCTTCTGGTGCAGGGTCCCATTCCCCATGCCCCTCTCTTACGTGTTATTGCATTCAGGCTCATAATCTGATTTTATACATGTAATCCCGACCACCTCTCTGATGTGAAATGCAGGCAGACAGTCTTTAAATCACACCTGCATTAAAGTGCTCTTGAGACCAGGCAAAGCGGGATCAGTCCCAGGTCTTTTGTTTGTGATGCTGCTCCAGCTGAGCCTTCACCCAGGTGGAGCGGGGGGACAAGTTTGGTGGCAGAGCTTTCTTTCACCCCAGCACCACAGGAAAGCAGCATGTGGCTTGTTGTCATTCAGCAGCACACTGGTCAGTTTTGGCCACCACTTGCCCTTTGCTTTGGTTAACTTTTCTTTCTTCGCTGAGATGCCAGAGTAATATTACTAATCACTGGGTACTTAAACATGGGCTGCATAAAATGCTTCCTTTGAGTATTTTACTGGCAATTAGAGTCTCTAAGAAGGAATACATAAAGAAAAAAAAAAAAAGGAAAGAAAAATATGTAGGTTAAAATATAATTAGTAGTTATATTTATCACTGAACTAATTCTGAGTAGAAACAAATGAGGTGCCAGACTGCAGGCAGACATGGCCACTTTCTGGGAGGCCCAAAGCCGGTCTCAATCTGCTCTTCCAGACTGTTTTGCCACTGAGCACTACAATGAGACACAGGAAGAGGCACACAGTGAAGAAATTGGTATCTGAAAAATTTGTTAAAAGGTTTCACAAATTCCTGACACACAATTAATCCTGAAAAAAAAATCAAAGGGATTTTTTACTCCCACTCCTTCGGTCTCTGCTGAAAAACTCACCCTACATATGTTAAAATAAAAAAAAAAATTAAATACATTATTTCTACCCATATTTTTACTAGATATTCATTACCAATTACATAAATCTGCTTTTAAATTGTTCATCTCAGTTTTAGAAATGAAAATTTAAATTTTCTGTACAACAGAAAGCAATGTTTTGGGGGGCACTGTCTGAATTGTATTTGAACCTTCTTTGCTGCTTCTTTACAGAAACAATCAAGTTTCCTTGTAAATATATTGGTCACTTCTAGTAAATCTTTTGTCTCATAACAAAATTTAGCACTTGGGGAGCCAGGTCTGATGCGATGGTTAAAAATCGAAGTCCCAGATACTAAATGGACTGCCACTAGATTTTTCACACGTGAATCTTTTTTATGTTACATGTGTTAGGAGGGAGTAACAGACCCACAAGTGTTAGCCTGCAGAAAAGCTCAGTCTGGCAGCAGCCTGGAAGGAAAAACTGGGGTTTAGGGCACGCAGAGTTTCCAGGGCTGGAACAGGGAAAGGAAACATTTTCTTTTCCACATCCATGAAAGACACATGATCTGAAAGCCACTGAGGTACAAACTGGAAACTTTCAGGTCTCCTCTCTTCTGGCTTACTTTCCAGGTGAAACTGTACTTTTCCTGAGTGTCATGAATGCTGCATTGCAAAAAACTATTAATAAATAATAGCTGGAGTATGTATACAAGATCATTATTTAATCTTTCAGTAATCTTTTGCCATGAATAATTTATTAAATGTTTTATTTATTGTTCATATTTATTAAAAATTGATTGTATTTCTTCTACCTAATGTCAATTTCCAGGTGCCATAAATTATTAATATTTAATAAATTGAAAAATGCAAGGAAAGAAATATTAAAAAAATAAGTGCTCGCTCCATGTGTTTCCTGTTCTCACAGACATGCCTCTCACTGCATGTTAAGTGACCCCATTCTTTCTTTGCAAGCTGCAGTTGCACTTTAATTTAAAATTTGGAGAGTAGTGACAATTCAAAGTATGAAGCTCCAGAGTCAAACCTTATCATCCTCTTGCCTCAGAGAGCCTGTGAGTTTGGCTTCAAACCAAGGAGAGACTCTGAAATTTAGCACTCATCTCAAAGCCATCAGATTGCTTTCAAGATATTTGCTACAACCCCAAAAGTTAGAAATAAGAAATAAATAATAAACTCAGAACAAATAATATGGTTTTGGGATGGAAAGCTTCAGAAAACCCTGAAGATACGATGCAACATGACATAAGGTGATTCAAAGCATTCATTCCAGACACTTCCTAGCATTTTCACACAGAAAAACATCAGTCTTAGATGTGTTCTCGACATCAAAAGTTGCTGCAGATACCCAGCAAATTTCATGGAACATCCTGTTTTGGGGCAGTCTCCCCTGCTTAACCATTGTAGCTCCAGCCCAAACTCCTCTTCAGTTTTTATCTGTTCACCCAGACATTAAACTGGTAACATGTCAGTCCTTGCTCTGCACCAACCAGAGACGCTGGGACTGGGGGAGAACTTCTTGGCTAACCCTGTGCTTAGGCTGATCAAGAAGTCCAGTTGCATGACCAGAAAAGTCTTCACCAGCTCTGAGGTCTCTAGACATGCCTGCAGTACAAAACAAAACTAGAACATTGAGAAATTGGAAGCTATTAAAAGGATAAATCAAACAATAATGACTTGGGTGTCTGGAAGGAATTGAGGAGTGATTAAAGCAATTAAATCTGGATAGCTTGGCTAAGAGATAACTTCAGAGAAGAGAAGCACTTCCATAAACTTGAAAGACTTAATCAGCATCCAAGGGGTGAGGGCACTTGCAGAGGCAGAGCCAGCACACAAACAATGCTGGGAGATGCAGACGCAGGAGCAGGGGGGACTCATAAACCCTGGCCAAGGCTGAGAAACGAAAACTGTCACAGCAGAGAAAGTGAACAGCAGATGGGACTGTCTGGACAGGGGGAAATCAGTGAGACAGCAGATCTACTCTCAGTGGTAAAGCAGATAGAACAAAATAGCAGGTCACACCTCATAAAAGGAGACCTGACCTGCTACGAGCAAGGCAGAGACAGGGAGAATTGTAACCAGCAAGCACTGGTCCTCATGTTAGCATGCAGTTGGTGTTATTCACTCAACCACTCTGTTGGCACTTCAGCCCTGAGAGTTTAAATAATGTTTAAATTAAGTGATTCTTCCTTAGTTTGATGCTTCCCCCTACTCCTCCCTGCCTTCCACACTCGCAATACAGATGTAAAAATTGGTTTGCAGGTGTTGAAAGCTGAGAAATTAAATGTGACTGCTGGATAGAACTCTGCAAGTGACAAATCCAAAGAGTTTGTTTTAATCTTCTTTAGCTGCTAAACACATTGACTGCCTGGGCCAGTGCACAGCTCTGTCTGACATAGCCAGGGACAGTCCTTTCTTTGGGATGCCTACTCCTGGCTTTGATATGCACTTTGTTCTTCTGATCTGACCTAGGTAAAAAGCAGTGTTTGTGGTTATTAAAACACATATAAACCCTTTCAAAGTGGTGTGCATGCACCCAACTTATGGGCCAAGTAGGTTTTGCACCAGTTTCTGACTGCCTAAAGCCATAGCACCAGAGAACCTGCTGCACAGAGCATTGCCATGGTGCTCCTCTCAGTATGCTGAGGTTGCCTATATCTTGTTAGCTCTGACCCAGTGATGATTCCTTGCATCGTGCATTTCACATTTGTGGTGTGTGCGTGAATAGAATCATAAAATGAAAATTTTCTGAGATAACAGAAACACAGATGGCACCATAACCAAAGGTCTGTAAAAACTGAGTCATGTACTCTGCATAAGAAGACATAATTTGTGTAAGAAAACTTGATATAAATGGGACTGGAAATAATTACATGAATGAAACGATTTAGACTTTCTTACAAAATGCAACACAAAGGAGTCAATCTGATGATTAATGCAAGCATTAGAATCTTGAACCTAATGGCTCTAGGTGTGGGTTCCATGACCACCCACAGACTTCCCAGATGGTGCATCTGAGTCTTGTGTAAAAGCGAGCAGGATGCCTGAGTCAAGGTATGATGTGAAGGGAAGTAAACGTAGTAAAACTTAACACAAAATTAAATATTTGAAGAACACTGTAGCTCAACATCTCATACAAAGCACAAAGCATAAGTGCTCTTCCAACAGGAATGGGAAGATAATGGGAAGAAAAGTCAGAACTGACTCTGTTACAACTGATCATGAAACCTCATCTCACTGCAGCAAACAGGGCATTTGACAGTCAGTCTGTCCTCCCCTATCCTGTACGGGTGACTTCTTGGGGGCTGACCTCATGAGATCCTTAAAGGGCACATGGTTTGAGTTTTCACATAACTGTTCTGCACGCCCCCAACAAGACCAGTAATTAAAAGGCAAAAGCACTCTGACATCTAATTCTCAGTACAATCATTGAATTCTAAGGAGCCACATAATAGATTATGATAGAAGACAAAGTCAGGAAGCAAGGCATGAGGAGCAGACAGATATTAAAGATAAAAATACAACATCACTTCCCTCACCTTTCAAGTCAGAGAAGCATTTTGTCTCAGAAGTGATTTGATTCTGCATTGCATTGGTTTGTGGTTTGATATCCTTTTTTTTGACTAGTCTAATTTCAGCTCTGACAAAATATAATTGACCAGAGCTCTGCTTCTGTGCTTGAAACTTCAGTTCAATAACCTCTCTCCTATTGTATTCCACAGAGATCCAGAACTAATGTGTGCTAGGGATATGAGAAGAGTGATTCTCTGAAAGGACTGAAGTTCAGTTGCTTTATTTCATTTCAATAAACTGAGGTTGACTTTTAAAGTGGCAGACCTGTCAAAGGAGATTTTTTTATCACAATTAAAAGCTGAGGCATGTAGTGGTCTTATCAAAAGAGTAAAATGGATATTTTCCACATTTCTGTGCAAGTATCAGTCAGAAAAGGCAGAGTAGAGGGAACGCAACCAAAAAATATTTTCACAAATACTCACACAGATTTAAAAAAAAATGAATTTGTTCCAGCTGTGTTTGCTTCTCTCAAACAGACAAATAATCCAGTTATGGTCACACACATTCTCACGGAAAGAAAACTTTGGAAACTCATGAGGATTCATGGAAAGCAAAGTTTACATAGAGGAGGAAATCAGCCAGACAGGAGTCAGACTGCACTGATTGCAAACCAGCACTGAAAACACATACAACTACTTATGGGAATATCAGAGAGAATTATAGTAGCACCTTGTGCAAGACTTCAAGCATGTTAGTGCACTGCTGGACAAACACTTGGTCAAACCCAGCATCAAGAAATGTATATTTTTGTATTTTGTAATTATTTAAAACTGTGTTTGTCTTACTTGAGGGACCCCAACCCCGGGAGGGTTCTAATTGTTTCATTTATATCTGGCTTTAATCTTTATGTTTATTCAAATCTTACAGAGGTTTATAGTTATACTTAGGCAAATGAGGAACAACCACCTTCTGATCTGAGAAAGCCATTTTCCTGGACACTGTAGCCAGGAACGTTGAGTATTTAAGGCAGCTGATGCAGGGGGGG
>NW_020955390.1:676195-677363 GCF_003031625.1 Empidonax traillii | reverse complement strand
AGCCAAGAAAGACAACAGCTATAGATGCAAAGAGGAGACAGAAGTGGTGTTGTGCCCATATAGCACAGCTGTAATTTCAGTCCCTACATGACCCACAGCCCATCCTGTCCTAACAGAAATAAGTTGGATATTTGTTAACTCTGCAGCTGTGATAGAGCAATATGGAAACAACAAAGCCTGGTGATAAATACCCTGAGCAAGGTGGCACAGCAACTCAGATCAGCTTGCAAGACAACTAGTTGTTACAGTTAGTTTTGAACTAGTCCACCAGCCTGTCCTGCTCAGAAGCTGCACGGATCCTCCTGACACCACTGGCCAAGAGAGAACATGCTCAAGCTTGTCCTTGAGCCAGCTATAAAGCTCTTGTGGCTAACGTGGCTACCACAGCACTCCTTGCACAGGTTTCATGAGAATGGTACCCAAATGTCTGGATAAAAATAAATACGGGCAGATTTATGCAGGTGCTGTGTGAATATTAGGACAGCACAGTCTTACACCAGTGATCCGGTGCCATGAAAAGATAATCCTCTTGTGTGCAGCCACTGTTAGAAGATGCCTTCGGTACCAAAGAAGCACTAATGGGAAAGAGTAAGTGTAGTATTTAGAGGGAATGTAAAAGGGTTCACTTCCACACAGGCATTTTTCTCTCAATATCATTTTTTTATAACTGATAGCAGTTCAGAACTACGCAACTGGGGGAATCCCTGTGCCATCTGGAGCATTTCTGACTAGGAGTTCCATAAACCATTAAGCAGCACTTTTACCTTCATGTGTATATTCCCAGGAGGGGATTGCAGTGGCCTAGGCAATGTGTGTTCGAAATTCTCATCTGATCAGCTCCACTCAGCATTTCACCATCTTCTGTCAGATGGCTCCACTTGGAAAATCTTGGCAGTCTCACTCTTGGCAACATTTCAAAGTGTAGTTGAGGAACCTTCCCATACCTCTATACAAAGAAGTAACATGGATTTCTGTTTCCCTTCATGGGTAAGTCACATTGTGAGTCACAACACAGAACACAGAGCAGCACTACCAGATTTATCACCCTTCAGAGATGGGGGAAGGATGGGGTTGGCACTTGGTGCCACAATCCTGCCCCATCAGGGTGGCATCCACCAGTGCTGTTCAATCATCCTGTGTGTCTCCAAAAGCCAGCCCAAGAGAACCA
>NW_020955390.1:647658-675919 GCF_003031625.1 Empidonax traillii | reverse complement strand
TCCCATACCTCTATACAAGGAAGTAACATGGATTTCTGTTTCTCTTCATGGGTAAGTCACATTGTGAGTCACAACACAGAACACAGAGCAGCACTACCAGATTTATCACCCTTCAGAGATGGGGGAAGGATGGGGTTGGCACTTGGTGCCACAATCCTGCCCCATCAGGGTGGCATCCACCAGTGCTGTTCAATCATCCTGTGTGTCTCCAAAAGCCAGCCCAAGAGAACCAGTGTGAGTTCCCCTTTACTGCAGACATCACCAGGAAAAAAGGCAGGTTTCAGAGCTGTCTCTGCCACACCACCAAGGTTAGCTACTCACTGCCTTCATCCCAGAGTGGTAATCTATCTAGCTGAAATTGGGTCTGCCACCCCATGTGAAAACCATCCTTTTCCCATCCTATTGCCTTTAGACATTTTTGGTCAGCTGAGGAAAGCAAAGAAGGGGTGCCCACCACCATCCTGTAAAGCCCTTCACGATACCGCTGAAGGAAAAATGGTAGGTTCATAATTAATGGAGCACTGATTACTTTGTGGCCTCCAAGAAAGACATATCCTGGCAGATTGCCTGTGAATAGCTTCTGCAAATACAGAAGTTTCTTGCTATTATATACATAAATATGTTTTATTTTTCCAGTTTATTATTTTTAAGTGTTTTGTGAGTAAAATACCTCCATCTCTTCATTGGTTTTCCACAGAGAAGTGCCCTGCCTCCCCAAATGTCTGCAGCCAGCAAGTACCACCACAATTCTAGCAGCATCCTTATAGCCTTGCCACACTCTTGGTTACCAGCAGAAGAAAGGACAGCAGGTACTGAGCTGATTCCAAGTTACAAATATACTTGACCTCTTACTGCAACCTGTCAGTGTGCAGGGATGTTAATTGGTGTCTCTCCTCTATTCAAAGAGTGCATAGAGTCAAATGTCATGATATCTACATGAATAAGTCATCTTTGAGATCTCTCCATCAGAAATATATTCCTTGATATTTGCTGGGCAAATGGAAGTGACAGATAGAAAGATGGATGGATGGATGGATGGATGGATGGATGGATGGATGGATGGATGGATGGATGGAAGAAAAGACCAATGAACACTGAAACTGTGTGGTCTCATTGCCTTTGAAGACCAGACTGATGTGTGATAGCATATGTGACTATCACAAAACATCTCCTGATGTTTTGAAGTGGTCAAACTGGTATTCTAGCACCTATTCAAATAGGTCAGAAGTTGGTCACTTTTCTCTTGGTTCTCCTCATAAACCCCAAAAAGAGGAAAAGCATCTTCATCTATGACCTCTAATAGTCTTTTTGTGAGCTCTTAGAGACTCCACACAGGAGAGGATGTCAGCCTGTTAATGGCAACACCCAGCATCTCAGTCAGCCTTGCTGTTTCATCCTGATAGCACTCCTGCGTATGGAGCTCCCTGCAGCTGTTCCTCAGAGGTGGACACCCTTCTCAGACACTCTGCAGGCCATCCTCCAGACCCAGAGACGCCCTGGAGGCACTTCACCACTGCTTAGGCACAGTTGTTTTTTTAACCTCTCCATTGATTTGTAACTGCACCAGTCAATAACGACCCTGTTAGCTCTTGCTTTCATTAACAAGTCTTCTTTTCATCCTCACAGTCTGTGAGACCTTCTTGTGCCTGCATGTCTGTTTCAAAGCAGGTTTACAATTTGCAGAGTAGGAATTGTTTTACTCTTTTTTTTTTTTTTTTTTTTTTTTTTTTTTTTTTTTTTTTTTTTTTTTTTTTTTTTTTTTTTTTTTTTTTTTTTTTTTTTTTTTTTTTTTTTTTTTTTTTTTTTTTACCATGGTATATGGCAAACCACAGCACATGGCAAACCATCCTGCCTGGGTTGCATCTCTGGCAAAGCCCACTGCACCACAAGTTGAAGGCTGGTCTGTAGTGGAGCGGGAAGCGCAAGCTTGTGGAGGTTAGCTGGGGGAAAAGGAACATCTCAGGGCAGGGACCTCTGAAAGGTTTGGCAGTGGCTCAGCAAATCTTTCTTGCTCTTCTTTTAAAAGTACATTTCTAAATGTGCTGCCTTGAGGCCAAAGAAATTCCCAGAACAAACATGAATTTTTCAGGAGGATGGAATGTGTCTACTGCTGTTCTCTAAGACACAAAGGAGACAAAAAAAGGCAATTTTCTGACTTCAAAGAAGATATTCTTAGTATAAACTTCCAGAAACATATGCTGACAAACACACACTACATACATAAACATGTATATGTGATTCCCACCACCAGAGTTTTGACAGAGCCTGCCCCATTGTTGATCACCACAGAAGCCTGGCAAGCCATCTTTATTAACCACTTGAGCTGAAAGTAAAGCACTTTCTCTCCCAAGAAAGTACTAACTGACAAAGAGGAGAGAAAAAAGCCAAGCAAAACTTGCTTTTCTTATTAGTGAAAGGCCTGGTAATCCACTGTCCTTGCACCCTTTTCATGCTCAGTACTTTCATACAGACATGCATGGCTGCAGTCATTACCAGGCTGCTGGGCAGGGCTGGGGAGTGGGAAAATTATGGATAGCACTCTCAGGGCTAATGTCATGTGCCTCCATTCAGGTGAACAGAAAACTCCTACACCTGGCCTGCATCCAAAATTACAGCCTTATCCCCCATGTCACATAAATGTGATTAGGAAAATAACTTTTTTCCTCTCTGACTGAGCTTTAAATCTTAATCAACATGCTGCTGAACTAAGAAATGCGTTTTGTTTCCAGCAGTGGATCGGTTTCCCCCCCGCTGATGATGCAGGCTCCTGATTTTCTGTCCTTCAAACTTCCTTCCCTCTCTGCGCTGGGTGCCCAGCTGGCACAGCATCAGTGCCCACGTTAGCAGCCAGGATGGTGCAGAAAATTCAGCCCCCATGGTCTGTGGGAGGCACAGGAGTGAGGTCAGGATGGGACAGAGTGTTCTGAAGTAGCTGCAGACCAACACAGTCATTCTCTCTCTACCCTTGCATATACACCCATGTACATATACTCAGAATGTTTCCACTCTGATATGAAACCCTGATGAATGAAGTCTACGCATTTCATCATCTGTTCCTAAAGGCTGAAGCCTTAGCAGGCTGTTCACTTCTAATGGAGGTCAAGACATTAGTGATTTTTTGCAATAATACAGAAAAAATATGTACTCCTCTGTTAGATGGCTTTCTGGCAAAGAAGTCTGATCTCCGCTTCTTCCACATACTTCCATTTTGTAATGCTTCACAAGAGGAGATCCAGCCATTTGGAAGTGAATATAACTAAGTAAAATGACTGAATCTCTAATCCTGTTACTGACATACATTGCTAACACTTCTCTTCACACACATTGGAGGAATGATGCAGTCTTTTAGGTAATTTACTATTAATGAATAAAAACAACAAACCTAGAAGAATCAAATTCCCTCAAGCCAACTCAGTCTCACATCTAAACAGAAACCATTTGAGTAACATGGTCGAAGTTGCGTTCAGCTTTTCAGAAAACCAGTTTGGAAAGGAATTCAGGGAGCTCTCCAATCCATCCCAATCCCCTCAATTCTACCACTGGCTACAGTTTGAAAATTTTCACATCTGAGGTCAAACTAGATTCCATGTACAGAGAAAATGATCCAAACAACTGTGACTGATGAACATTTTATCTGACAATTATTTTTTTCTAATTGGATGTTTTCAGCTGCCAGCACAAGTGTAAACTCTCCTCACTTCAGGCAGGTAAATATTTCCTTGCAACAGTGCCATGAAAAACAGGCCCACTGTGAGTCATTTTATCTCAGGCAATTTTTCATAATTGGACTGCATGGAACAGACTCCTCTTGTTATTGGTGTGATATCAGATAATAAAATAAATAACTTGCCACTTTTGTAAGCAGAAGGGAAACAAAACAGATTTATAGCATTGGGATTTGGAAATGCTTGTTATTTGCTTGTTTCCCATTTTGTGTCTTCTCAAGAGGTTAAACAAAAACATGAGTATGTGTCTTTCTGCAAAGAGGTACAGGGGAAACAACACTGTATCAAATTGAGACTTCAGAAGGGAATTTCAATCAGCATATTACCAAGATGTTCTGACAAAGTTTAAAATCTCTAGAGATAAAAAGAGTTACTAGAACTCATACAGCTGTTTGATGCTCATCTATGATTGCTCTTAGCAGGCAAAAAGCAAAAAGGGAAAAATTGATGTGATCAATTTTAGTAGAAATTAAGGAACATGAAAGAGAGGAAGGAAAGAAGAGGAAGGTGCAACAAGCAGAGAGTAACATAATAAGCACCAGTGGTGGAAAGCTTAAAAGAAAAATCCTTAAAGAAAGAAGGTACATATATTTCATATCAAGTGATGAAACCTGAGAGCATATTACACTAAATTCTCCATTTTGTGATGTCCTCTGTGTGTATGTCTTAGTCAAACACAGGTGTGATTTGAGTTCATATGGGAGAAATGTGTTCAGCTTTAGTATGTGCTCAAAAAGGATAAAGTAGAAATAAAAGTAAGTAGGTAAAAATAAGCTCAATCATACACAATCTCCTCCATCCACAAAGCCTCAACACATCAGAGTCCCTCAAGGAAAAGGATAAAGTGCCAAAGGAGAAGAAAGAACATCAGAGTTGGCTGTAGGGTAGATATAGGGTCAGGTAAGGCAGTGCCAGATGCTCATGAAGGGACTGCCCCCACAGTGCCAAAGCAGGGTGAACACGAACTCAGGCTTGAGGAGATTGATCTCCCCTCATCTGTGAGGTTATAGGGAGCACCCCAAGTGGTGCAAGACACACAGCAACACTCAGGAAAGACTCTCCGAAGAAAATAATGATGTTATAAACACCCTGAAAGCTGGAAAGCTTTCCAGGCTATGGCATTAGCAAGGGAAACGGCCTCCACAGCTGCTCAAGCCTTGGCCTGGAGGTCTGAGGCCACCCATAACTCCACCTACTCTCCAGGGTCACAGGTACCCACCCTGGGTCCTACAGGGAACTCCTGCCTCCTGCAAGCTCTGCTCTCTCCTTCCTCTCCTCTGGCATTTTCTGTGCTAAAAGGAGAGCACGTGTCAGGGTGGAAGCTCAGCCCCTATTTTTTGTCACGTCCTGGAGGATATTGTTGCTTTCCATGTGCTGTATAGGATGCTCAAGCAGAATCACATGCCTTGCCCAGCCATCAGTAGTTGGATGTTTAGGGTAAATGTTGCAACACCCCTCAGACTGCTGCTTGCCAGCTCTGCTGTTCTCCCAAAAGGCCACTCGAGATATATCAAAGTCACTAACTCAGTGTATTTGCTTTGTACAAATTCAATTTAGGAGTTTCTCATTAGTCCAGAGACATGATATACTGAAGGTTTCAACACTATTAAGTACAATTGTGAGAGAGATATTTTGCTCATGCCTCATTCTGACTTCATCTTTCATGCTACTTGACATTTATTTTTGAGCAGTATATACTGGTATGGAATCACATGCTAAAATCTTATGAAATAGGAAAGTTTCTTCTTCTGTGAATTGCTTGAGTACCATGTAAACTGTAGAAAGAACAACAATACTGTACTGAATTGCCCCTAAATCGAACATACTGAGGGGAAAAAAAAAAATGTTCAAGACTTCTCACACATGAGAAACAATTTTAGAAACTTTAGGCTTTAGAAAGCCTCCTAAAATGCATAAATATTAAATTTTAATTCAAGAAAGGACTATTAACAAAAAAATCATCACTCAAACTTATTTGAAATGTTAAAACCTACAGAAGGAAATCAGAAAAGAGGAAAAATCAGGAAAAAGAAAATCAGGAACTGAAGTTGAACTTTAGAAACACATGATAGCTTCAGCCTTTTCATTGAGTCGACTACACACAAAACAGAAACATGTTTGAAAAAAATTGGCATTCAGAGGCATTAAAATTATTCAGTTACTGCCATCACTCACTGAGAAACATGACGTTTCATCATATGAGTCATCTCTGCAAGGAAATGGGCACAAAATGTGCTGTGAGGCACACTGAGAAGCCACAAATACAGGACCCAAAGAGAGAGGGAGTTTCTGATGTGTAGCAACAGCATGACATTGGCTAATACCAACTGTGATAGAGTCTTTAGCTTGGAATGTGAGATGGGCCACCACAAGGAGGTGGAACTACTGCTGGCATGTCCCTGGAGATGACCCACTCCAGGCGGGAAGGCGACGTGGAAGCATTTTCCTACCTGCTCTGCAACTGTTTTTTAGCACCTCTTGGATAAATGCACCCGATAAACCAAATTGCTGCAGCAAATGGACTCTTACCATGTAGCACAGCAATAAAACAAGCCTGCAATAAAACAAGGGAACTTTCCAGGGCTGCCCTGCTCTTTGTAGTGCTCACCAACCCATGGCAGAGAGGGGCATTCATGTATCTCATTTAAGTGCATTTTAGATTCGCCCACAAGTCTGTGATGGTCTGTGGAGGGTGTTGGCTGAGGGCATTACCAAGCCCTCAGCATCAAAGCAAAGGCAGGTTGACTATCTGGATGAAATTGCTGCTTAGCACATTAGCACCTGGAGACCAGGAAAGGCAGCTCACATCACTGTCATGGTTTCCTCAGTGAGGTGTTCCAGAGTCTGGCTGTCCAGGTGGGCATAAATCTTCCCTCTGCTCAAGTGGGTCTAAATCTGTGATATCTTTTCCATTTGGTCTGGAGTCCCCAGTCCTCCATGCATGCCCTCCACTGCAAATGAGGACCTTCTGGCCTCACTCACTGCCAAGATGCGAATGCAAAACTTCTCTATCTGAAGCTCTTGCTTCTGGCCTCCCCCGAAGCAGCACACTCAAAATTGCACAAACTGGCTCCACTGCACAGTGGCCCCTTTTCCCTCATGTGTTGCAGCTAATGCCCTTGATCCCTCATACCCCAGAGGTCCCAAATGCAGAATTTGTCCAGAATTTGTCCAGAATTTGTCCAGAATTTGCCAACAGGCCAAAGACCTCCTGCAATATCAAGTACACACAGCTTATCCCACACAGTCTTGCACCACCACTGGAGCTACACCCACTGCAGTGGAGTTACATGACACAATTCAGTGCAGTTCATGACCCCTTCCTCTCACTGTACATCACGTGCTCTTTGTTACAGACAGCTGTTATTTATTCTAAGACTGTCTCAAAGTCTTCCTCAGAAAAATCCTCCACTATTTCAAAGCTGCAATTGTCTTTATCTCCTTTTTTGTTTCATGATCATACTGGGAAATTGCTGGAGATTTTTTCTGCCTTCACTTCTAGAAGTCAGGACTGCGTTTCACTTGCAAACAAAGCAGCTGAATAATCTTACAGTCAACCTCTTCCTTTAAGGAGACATTTTTAACTTGTTCACTTTAAAGAGTTTGCAATGGCAGTCCTTGCTGAGCTAAAGAACACATGCTAATTACTATTTCATTATGAATTTCCAGTGCATATCTTTCCTATGGGACTATTAAAAAACTCAGTCTGCTTCTTACCATCTTTGTGGCCATTTGAAAAAATTGCCCTGCCTCATGATGACACTGGGAATCTCTCCCCAAAACAACCCAGACTGTGTGAAAGCAATATCCATGCAAAAAGTATTCAAGCAAAAGAAGAATGGAATATTCACTTTAAACAGGTCTTGAACAAACAATTTGTACAAGAGTACAGAAAACAGCAAAATCAAAGGAAGGAAATATGTTCCAGAGTGGCTCATTACAGTAGAAAACAATCAATCACATCTGGTCCTGAAGCTGGAAGTTTGCCTCCATCGCTCCCCAACAAAACCTCCTAACAGTACAAGTGATATACTGTGATCATGGTGGCTTCTGATTCCTCCGCAAGAAAGGACCATATAAACTCACAAAAGAAAGTCAAGGAGTAGTCAATAAGAGGGTTTGTCTCAAATTAACCTATAGAGGTGTTTAAAAGCCCAAGATATGGATGTAAGAGAAAAGAGACCACTTGACTTATCAGAGGTGGGGTACAGCTAGTCTGGCCCCAGAAACTGCTTGAAGAAGGACCAGGAGACTGTATTCAGTTCCCTTGTGTCCTTGGCAGGTTCCCTTGAAAGCCAAACATTGCTCAGCAGGGGGGTGTACTTACATCCTCCATCTTGTGATCTCCCAACAGCTGAGCACAGAGGAAAGCTATGGATTTCCTAACCACAAAAGAACACATGTCTGGAATCAGATTCCTTGTGGGTGACAACGGTAAGATTGAGAGCTAAGCTCTTTTTTGAGTCATTCGTCAGCTCAGATGTGAGTTGTCAGCCATTTGAAAGTTTTCCACAAAAGCTGCCACACAAAGTCTGTGCTCTTTATCAGTTCTCCAAGTATAGCAGTAGAGATGTGTCAGACCCACCATTTTAATTTATTAAAACTTTCTACCTAGTTTGACAAACTGGAGGAAAGTTTTAGATATAACTGAATATTAATTAACCTTCTTGCATTCTCCTAAACCTCCAGTTCACAGCAGTACGTACTGTAAAACATAAAAGGAATGATTCGCTCTCATTTAAGATACCCACTCAGACCCTGCATCTGTCTTTCCCTGGACTCTAAGTCAGGCCAATTCCCTGATGCTTCAGAAACCTCTAAAGCTTCTGTCCAGAGCATCAGTTACACACCCAATTTTAAAGCAAAATTATTAGTTGGACAGAACCAGAAAACAAAGAAGGCCTTTAAGGTAGGTCCAGTTCCTCACCATTTTTAGTGGTCAGGGGCACATGGTTTTATGGCTTTTTGGAGGGGAAAGGTTGGAGCATTGAAATCTAGGAAGTCCTGTGTCATGTGAGGAGAAGGATAGCAATAAGTTGGCATTGGTGGGCTGAAGCTGTGAGAACACATCTCCTGGTGGTGTTCCCCATGGAAGCCACTGCTCCTGCCTGAGGCTGTCCCCAGCAGGAGTCAGACCTGCTCAGACCTGCTGGCTGAACTGCTCTTAGGAGGGCTCCTCATCCCATTTTGGTCAACTCACTTTGTGAATCCGAACAGTTTAATAGAGAGACCTGAGATTCACTAGCCCAAGTTCCCTACAAAGTCAGCAGAGAGCAAAACATTTCCGTAGGTCAGCTCAGGCTTCCAAGGTCCAAGCCTGGACGTGCCTGCTTCTCCCTTTTTCCCATGGAGTCTGAGGCAACCGCACTCCTGAGATGGATGGTTAGGAGGAGATCTACAAGATGAAGGTGGACACAGGACTTAGACAGGCTGTTGGGTTCAGCTGCACTCAAAGTCAAGCACAGTTTGGAGGGACTGGAGGCACTGGAGAGGGAAGTGGCTGGAAGTAGCTGTTTGGGGTGATTATTGCAGCTGGGGTAGCCTCTGAGAAAGGGTATGGGTGCTTCCTCAAAGGTATATTCTTAACCATCAAAATGGGACAATCATCTGAAATCAGTGGAAATTGTGCCCAAGTACCACAGTACAGGGATAAAAAATTAAAAGCACTGTAGAAATCTGTAATGTTTTTACTGAGGAGAAGCTGAAGCCGTAACTATAATCCCACTCATGTTCTTTTTTATAAAAGTGCATTAGCATTTGCTTTACACAAACCTGTTATGTAAAGAGTACTAGCGAGGTCTTTGAGGCATGTGAGGAGAGTCCAGCTCCTCAAGGACCTCCTGCAACTTATATATTTCACATAATTTATAATGTAAAGCAAAATTGGAGGGAAAGGAATCCTGGGAGTTAACGGGTGTAACTCCACTATAATCAATAAATTACAGCACTGACTCCAGGCCCCAGTTCAACATACAATATTTTTTAGTGAACCAGATACCAAAAATAAACAAGCCTTTTCTATAGTTTTAGGAAGACAAAGTGTCCGGGCTCTGACTTTCCAAAGCTACTCCCAAGCAAAAGGCAGGGAGTGAAAATTATATATTTCAGGCTAAGAAAACAGCAGCAAACTGAAAAGTTCAGAATGGAACTTGGACAACCTTCTTTGTTCAATAACTCATGATTTGGGCATAAAACTCTGGCCCTGAAACTAAAGCTGAAGGAGGTTTTATTACAAATGCAGCTGCATTTTTAATTAGACAGTGAAAAGTAGTAGGAAAAAAATAGCATAGGAACAATTTTGTATGGGGACTGCATGACCTAAAAGCTGCTTTTCAACTTTAATATCAATGATTTTGTGCTCCAGTTTCCTTCATCAGCTGACTGGGGACTGTTTTTCAAGTCATTAGGAAATTAGGAACATAACAATTTTATTTCAGAATCACTGAGAAATGGCACTGATAAGAAAAAAGATGGAGATTTTATTCTTACCTGAACTAATTGTGCATTGCTTAAACTGGGCTGATACAGTGGCCATGCCTTTTTTGCTACTGCTAGACAGAAGAGAGGAATTAGATCCCATATGATATTTCCAGACAGCAAGTTACAGACCGAACTTGTGGAAGTGGTAGTTCTTTGTGTTTCCATAGCAACCCAAGCTGCACTTGTCAGTAATTAAAATTAACTCCATAGTTTTATTGGAATGCCAAGAGTTGCCTTCTCAGATGATGGGGACAAAAGAGAAGCAGCAATATCTGCAAAAATAGTCGATTTCTTTATACAGCTCAGTCATTCCTACAGCAGCTTTCAGCCAGATCACATCCTAATCCTTACCTCCTGCAGTACTGTTTCAGCATCTGTTGGACCAGCAGTGGGAAATCATATCTAGAAGATTTTAACCCAAATCCTACCACAAGCCTGGAGCCTTGCAGATGCATCCTGCTGCTGACACACAGTTCTCCTGTCTGGGCAGTCCCAGGTATGCCCTCCTGCCTCTCCTGACAGCTGCCCACTGCAGGTAAGAAAGGTGAGAACAGCCTTTTTCCAGATCAAGCTCACCTAGAGCCCATCAGCCTCTGAGGTCAGGGCCGGTAAGAAGGTGTATCCTGTACCTCCTAAAAGCTCAATAGAAAACCCCACTGAGATAGCCTTGCCAGGCTCTGACGTGGCTTTAAGGAGGCTTCTTTCATTCCTAGTGAGCTAGCACCCCTGACCTGCCATCCTCAAAGCAATCACGTCTACCACAGATCACATACAGGGACAGGGTGCAAACTGCAGCAAGCAGTGCTGGTGTTGGGGAGGGGAAAATTGGAGCCCTTCAACTCTCCCCAGCCATCTACTCCTACAAAAACCTCCCTGGCAAAGCACTTGTCTCACAGAATATATCTACAACCTGTGTGAAGAGGACAGGGAAAAAAGCCCATCACTAAGCCCCCAGTCATCAAGCACTGCTTCAGTCAGATCATTTCTTGGCTTTGTCCTGAACCTTCTGCACCAGCTGTCTGCAGAGCAGGGTTTGGGCACACATGCTGAGGTGGTTCATTGCAGGAATTTCCCAGATGTGACTATTAGACTGATTTGACAAGACAGCACAGTGTTTGGCTCCCTCTGCCCCACCAGCTCTCCAGCACTATCCCCAGTGGCTTTGCGACCTCACATGTCCTCATGCTAAATGTCAACAGAGCAAGCTACCAGGATCATACGAAAAAACCACTGCTGTGGTGGGCTGCTGCACTTTGCTCATTTTCCTTTAGACAAGGAACTGGAAAAACACAGTGAAAATAATAACCATAGTTTTATGTACAATGTTTCCTTTGTGGGGCCCAGTGGGAAGCCAGGGCCAAGTGCTAAGTGTAGATGCAGCCAGTCTGCTCTGGAGGGAGCAAAACGGGCACAAACCAGCCTGTTCCCCTCGGCCTCCCACACAAAGATCAGCCCTTGGCTCTCTTTTATTTAGTACTAGGAATGTATACAGAGAGTACCAAAAATCAGTCCTGTGTCCAATAAACTCCTAACTTAATAGAAAAGTAAATAATTTTGCTTCTCAGAGAAAGTTGTATTTTCCAACTGGCTAAGCATAAATTGAAATTCATCTCTTAGGGCCATAGCCTACCAGCAGCTAGCATCTCTAGCAAAAGAGATCATCATTAGTAGCTCAGAAAGTCTTTAGGTAAGCCAAAATAAAGTGTTATATTAACAAAATATATTTTCCTCATGTCCACCCCAAGAAGATAGCTGTTAACAGCAAAACAAGTACCTGCATTTCATTGTAGTAATTCAAATAAGGCAGGAAATTGTAACAGCAAAAAATATATATAAAGATTTATATCTTTAGAATGAATGGGAATACAAAATACATGCATACACAAATGTATCATGAGCTCAGTAATAGCATCAAAACTACATGCAGAAGAAAGGTATATGCTGTTGTTTGGTACTAAAGGTAATATCCTACCAAAAACATAATTGGCAAAACTATACCTTCTGCAATGAAGTCTTAAAGGGCTTCTATGGAAACCACTGACTTCAACAAAGAAGTCTGGAACTGGAACTGTTTGGGTTTAAAATCTTTTTTTAAACACAGTTTGAAGCAAAATGTGTAGTCTTTTTTAAGATTGTAAATCAGCTTTCATTTTCTATTTGCTCATTTCCTCTTATTTAGATAATAAATACCTGGAAATTTTGCTCTTCCTAATTTTTACCCCAGAAAGGCTCAAAGCACCAGTTCAAGAATTGCTCACAGAGTAGACCAGAAGTGCCCCAGAGCTATGAATCATTAATCCCAGTCGCACTATGATTATTGTGCACCACTTCCAACTCTGGTTTCATGATGAAACAAAACTCTGGTACAGGCACAGACCGCAATTTCCAGGAATGTCTGTACAAGCAGCACGACACAGTGATGAGCATTCAGGGCACTAGAACAAGAAGGGTCACAGTCTTTCAAAAGCAAAGTCATATTTAGAAGTCTCCATGATTATTTCTTGCAGCTTGTTATAAAATGTTATCAATAGTCAAAATCCTGCCAGGAGTCAAGATATTTTTCAAAATAAGGTTGTATTGCTCCGGGGTTGTATTGGTTGTACTACTGTGCTGCTGCATTTGACTGCTTCCTTTCCCTCCCACTTGAAACTTGATAAGATCACGGTAGGAAATGGAGCATAAGATGGACAAACAATGGTTCTACTCAGTGAGAGATGCACACAGGAATAGAGGAAATCCTGCATTTCCTTATGAAGATAACTTTTCAAATAAGACTTTAGGCAAATATGCAGGTCCTAGTCACAGGGGGAGCCTGACATGAGCCAGGCAAGAGCCCCTAAGTTTGTGTTATTGTAAAGGGACATTTATGCCTCTATATAAGAGGTGCCAAAGTGCCAAAGCAGAAATCCGTATCCAGATCTAGGGTGCAGAGGACTTAATGCCAACAAGCATTAAACTGTGACGTGCTCGTGCAGCTGCCCAGAAACCTCTCTGGCTGCTTCACCGCAGCAGTGTGCCTTGGTGAGGGGCACGTGTTTGGGAAGGACCCTCTAGATTGCTAAATGTGTCCCACATGTGCAAGAGGGACTCCTGCAGCCTCCAAAAACAGAGTGACACTTATGCCTGTGCCCCTCAAGCAAGGCACAGTGTATGCATTGTGCCAGGGGATTTATTTCAAGGATGGGGTGGGTTGCAGAGCCGGAAATCTGTGCAAATGTGACATCATCCCAAAACCCACCTCATGGGCAAAATTTCTACATGGAGAAAGACAGTATGTGCAGGAAAAGAGGAATGTGTCAGCAAGCCCACCCCAGCCCATTTGGCCAAGGCATCATCAGGACAGTTCGAGTTTTAATATGAAGCACATGCTAAAGAGTTTTGTTAGAAGCCCTAAGCCACTCACCATGTGAGCAGCAGCACAACTTTCCCAAAGCAAGCTGTCTGTAAAGTTGACTGGATGTCTCTCTGCATAGGATACAGATTAGTTTTAAGGTACATAGTCCAGAGACTTTTCACATCTATCACATCAGTCCTACCATTTCCCTGGTTCTTTGCTTGTTATTATTACAATCATTCATTCTTCCTAAGAGGCACAGTCTCCTGACCTGCTGAAAGACCAGTGACAGGTGCATCTGATATAGGCTGCCCTTGAGGAATTTCTCCATTCTAGAAATATGCCAGGGATTGTGCCTGGATGGGATTCTACTGGCCAAATACAGACATATCCTGCATTAAGCACTGCCAACTCCTTTTAAAGTCAATGGAGAAAAACTCATTTAATCCTGTGCACACACTGGAGAGTTTTTGAATGAATCTGTCTGAAAAATCAGTATCAGCACACATAGAGAAATCCAGGTCTTCATTTAACTGCCTGTGCACAGATGCTGGTGCAGTAGGACACCTGGATATGAGGACAAGGATATGTGAACTGAGCACTTTAAGTTAGGTGAGACCAAGCTCATCTCATACAACTTTGGGTTTAATGCAGGATTTCAGCAAAACAGACATGGAATTCAAACACCTTCATTCAAGCACAACACACTTTTCTTTCACCTCGGGGAGAGTTATATGTTTCAGAGCCAGGTATTTCCGTGCCAATTTTTTCTGACCAGACAAAATTCAGGCCAGCAAAAGCCTATCCAGAAATTGGAAAGCAGATCTCTCTGCACCACATGATGGAAGTAGGAAGAAGAGGGGAACCCTAGATTTTGACACTGCCACTTGGAGAGCCCAGTGCTGCAAATAGCTTTTCCACTCATCCTTCACAGCAGGATGCACTCAGCAGCAGCAGCAAGCAGAAGCAGTTCTAGAGGAGGCAGCCAAGCACACCCAAACTCTGCCACGACAACTGTGCTGCCTGGTAGAAGTGGAGAGAGAGATAACGGCAAGAAAAATTTAAAGATATGGCTTCAAAACCTCCACATCTACTCTGAAGGGGTTAAACCTGTTCTCTGTGTGTTTCTGACTTGTCAATAGTGATAAAATTGCCTCCTTTCCTCCCGCTTTTTCTATACACCACTACACAGTAGGATTCCAACATGTAGATGCAGCTTTATACATTTTGTCATGGTTGGCTGCATTTTTCAGAGCTCTTTCTTTTATCTTCATTAAACTTGAATAAAAAGGGGTCTATTAAAGAACGCAAAGGACTCATTTTTCAAAATCAACCCTGGCGTTCAATTTTTCAACGTTAAAGCACTGCTTCCCAAAAGAAAGGAAGAAACCCAGTTGGGGAGTGACCGGGAACATAAATGCCTCAGGACCAAGCAAGACAATCCAACACTGCCTGCCCCATTTGCCAGGCTGGGCTCTCTATGGTTAGTGGTGGGAGGAAGACCTCTTCCTAACAGAGCCATCTGGAGGGTGGTCTGGCACTGGAACAGGCTCACCAGGTAAGCAGTCACAGCACCAAGCCTGACAGAGTTCAAGAAGTGTTTGTACAACACTCTCAGGCACATTCTGAGGTTCTAGGGGCTGTCCTGTGCAGGGCAAGGAGTTGGACTTCGATGATCCTTGTGGGTCCCTTCCAACTCCAGATATTCTATGATTCTGTGATTCAGAACATGATACAAACTCTGGAGCTCTAGCACACCCTCTGTAGAGCCCTTTCTTTCTCTGTCTGGTATTGGGTGCCCAAGGTTAAATCCCTCAGTCAGCTGTATAAATATCCCCTGATGTGCACTAAAATTTTTCACAGTTGTAATCAACTCTTTAAAGAGCACTTGGCTATATCTTCAGAAATTGGATCATAGCAATCTGATATCTTCAAACCAGACACGACAGAAATTTTGGGTAAGGTTTGGTTTCACAACTAGACACCCATTTTCAAGGTGACTTTGTCTCTCAGGCTTCCAAGTCACTTAGGTTATTTTTAAAAGGTTAGCAAACAATAAAAGCCCTATATTTTAAAGAGCTTAGTGCATGGGGTTAGACAGGAACTGTTGCAAACTGTCAGTGCTCTCCTCACATCAGCAGGGCAGGCAGTGACATTTGGCTTGGGCAGCAGCCAGAAGATGCACAAAAGCTCAGGATTTCTTGAAACTTTGAGACAAACTTGTATAGGTGTCTAAAATGACAGCTTGGGTTTCTGGGGAAGGTGTCCAAGGAGCACAAACAGACAGCATAGGAGACCCTGTCAGGAAATTACAGTGTCTCTAAAGTTGAAAAGAGCATTGTCAATAAGCTGGGTTGATGTACTTGAACTCACTGCTTTAAAGAATAACCCTTTCCACCAGACTCTGTTGCTGCAAACGGAAATATGATGACAGTGTGAGTGTAAGATGTCAAACTAGTCAACACAATGTTTTCAAACTCACAGTAACAGCCACCAGAACAGCTGCTTTGTCTAATATTTTCCTTCATCAGAGAAGAGCATAGCAGCATTCCTGTCTTGGCATATCATGTAATGCAGCAAAAGTCTTCAAGAGTTTTTAAGCATTTTTTTGCCGTGAAGCATTCAAAGTAAAGGGATCAAAGATCAGGAAATATGTGACACCTGTTCATTCCTTATATCTGATGGAGTCTGGCAGTTGGTTTGTGTTGTCATTGGCTTCTGCTCATTTCCTGCTCCAGCCCAGAAAAACAATTTTTTTATGACTATTTAGGAGGAGGAATCGGTTCAGATGCTTCAGACCTAAACTCAGATCTGCAGCTAACCCTTTCTAAATTAAAGTAATATCCCTCATTATAGGAAACATCAGCCAGTGCTCTAAAAACCATCTGTCATTCAAACCATGTTGTCTTTGTTCAAGCCTTTTTCATGTACTTTAATTTTCATGTCAGAATCGTACAGCAAATATCTTTAGTTAAGCTGACTTTTTAAGGCAGATAAAAGGAGGTAGGAAAGCAAAACATCTTCCTCCAAACCCACAGGGATACCTGAGCACAGACTTATCCCACCTGCAGCAGTGTGGAACAAGTGGAGGAAAAGCAAGAGTTCCTCAGCACAACTCAGCTCTCCCAAGATACAGACCACCTTGGGAAGTGTCCATCTATTTCCATCACCATACAGATAGCCAAAACTGGGAGTTGTGCTTAACCAAGGGCCACTGTTACATGCTTAAAACTGGGATCACTGGAGAGCTGTGGCAGGTCTGAACACAGAAGTTGAAATGAGTTTTGAAATGCCACGTAATTTATCTGGACTGTTCATTTTGCTTTCTGTGACCATTAAATTGGAAGACAGTACTAAAATATTCTATTTCACATGCCAGGAGTTTGTTATTTGGAGGTTTTCATTCATCTTACAGAAATTTTAACTATCCTACAGACCCTGATGAGCCCAAGCAGGTACACTTGTTGCAGAACATGCCTCCTCGTCCCCTCACCAACTTATTCTTTGTGCATACAAAATTGCCCTTGCCAGTGATACAGAGCACAGAAGCTTCTACTCTTCTTGTGGCATTTGGAAATACTTCCCATCAGCTGCCTTGTGGAAGCTGAATTATGTTGGAGTAACATTTGTTAGGTACTCTGTTAGACTCTGTCTAATGAAACATTATCA
This sequence comes from Empidonax traillii, assembly GCF_003031625.1. Lineage (NCBI taxonomy): Eukaryota > Metazoa > Chordata > Aves > Passeriformes > Tyrannidae > Empidonax > Empidonax traillii. The sequence goes on along the minus strand of NW_020955390.1, from coordinate 658,711 downwards.
AACAAACTTTTTAAATCAAAGAGACCAATGACAGACTTGGCCTGAGCAGCAAACTCACCATAGTGTATGATGGGCTCCCACTGTGGGTTGCACACTGGAAATATATTTCCTAAACTAGAGGGAGAAAAGGAAAAAGTAAAGAGGTTTTCTAATACATGAGCAATGGATGTTATAAAATTTCTCCCTGTTTGAAGGAAAATTAGAGCTTAGATCTTCCAGCTGCCACTAATTCACTTGTAACAAAGAATGATCAATTATTGCTATAAACAAAGCACATTCCAAAACAATTGAGGCTGAGGCAATAAAACCACCCCTTAGAACAGACACGTTGGACAGGCTCCAGTCAGTATCATTTAGGTGAGTAATGTAGGCAAAACTCCACTGCAATTTTGGGCATCTGGCCCAGGAGAGGAGGGAAAAGAAGGCAATTCAGGCAGCCTGGTATGCCTCTCTGGATTCTTCATCTGGAACCAGTGGAGAAGGGTGAGAGCTGCTGAAGATTGGGGCGATGATGCAGGCAGCCCTGGACTGCTGCCTCTCTTGGCTGCACAGGACAGGGGGACACGGTCCTGCCACGCCACAGCCCAGGAGGCTGAGAGACCACCCAGAAGATGTCATGACCGGGAGGTAGACAGCACACAGCCTCAGCAGGACTCAGGCCCATGTCAGCTCCTCTGGGCTAGAGGAGTGCAGCTGGGGCCACCTTTCTTCACCACAGGGGAGGTCTGTAAGGGTAGTTGACTAACCCCTCACACTGCACATGGCCTGTGCGTGTCCCACCATCAAATCCTCTCAATGGTTCCCCTGGCACAGCCTTGGATGAGCACTTTCTCAGCCAGCACCCAGGCATGGCTTGGGGATAGCATTGGCCATTGCAGGATGCAGTCATCGCAGTTTAGTGAGGGAATACAGCTGTATGAAAGAAAGTCGTGCTGTGCCAGTTGTCAACACAAAAGAACTGTCTCTGGCCCACTGATTTGTTTTCTCAGATGCAGTCACAACCAAAGCAGGGTCTAGTAGTTCAAACTCCCTTCCTCCTATAAGGGTGCCTAACACCAAGGCTCAAGTGATGTGTTTTCTAGTCTGCTCCTCACCTGAACTTATGACAGTTGTCTCAATGGATACAAAGTGGACCAATTTTGGCAAGAACAGTGTCAAGTGTACTCACTCAGGATACTCCATGGCAACAACCCAACACCACACACCATCTCTCCTTCCCTGAAGGATTACTATGACAGTTGCAGCCCAAAGTCATGGACTAAAAGTCAGTGGATTTTCTAGAGGGATGACTAAGGGAATGATACCTGTGAGCATGTATCAAAGGACAGGAAAAGTGATGGTGGTTACTTGGAAACTATTGAGAAGTGTGGGACCTTGGCATGACATAGAATGTATAGAATAAAGGGTAGATATTTTTCTGGTTTTGGCTAGGATAGAGTTAGTACTATTCCTAGTAGCTGATACAGTGCAGTGCTTTGGATTTAGGATGAGAATAATGTTGATTATTATCAACACACTGATGTTTTAGTTGTTGCTAAGCACTGTTTACATTAAGTCTAGGACCTTTCAGCTTCTCACACCACCCCACCAGCGAGTAGGATGGGGTACAAATGAAGTTGAGAGGAGACACTGCTGGGACAGCTGACCCAAACTAGCCAAAGGGATATTCCATACCATATGGTTTCATGCTCAGAATATAAACTAGAGGGAAAGCTGGCCAGGAGCCACTGCTCAGGAGCTATCTGGGCATCTGTTGGCCAGTGGTAAGCAATTGCATTCTGCATCATTTGTTTTGTATACTCTAATTCTTGTATCATTATTATTGTTATTTTCCCTTCTGTTTCTGTTGTATTGAACTGTCTTTATCTCAACCCATGAATTTTACTTTTTTTTTTTCCCAATTCTCTCTCCTGTTCCACTGCAGGGAGGGAAGCAGGGATGAATGAGCAGCTGTATGGTGTTTAGCTGCCTGCTGGGTTACACCATGACACCAAGAAGTTAGAACAGTTATAAAATATTGGTGTAGGTATTATGCCATGTAACTTCCCCACAAGTGAAGTCCCTAGAGGAATGTCTCAAATGCTAAACTATAAAATTAAGGCTGATAGCTGTCACAACTCCAAATCCAACTGCAGTCCAGCTGCACAATCTTGTCTATTTAGGCTTCTCTAGGGTGAGTTCAGGTAGTTCTGTGTCCAACCCTGGACCACAAAATACTTTGAGTAAAAGTCAGACATTATTATTACATGCGGAGCCACCATGGCAGTCTCTGATACTGACCAGCAACAGGTGGCAACGTGAAGGTGTAAGAAATGTGAGAAGCATGCACTGTTCCCACCAGCAATCACAATTTTGGAGAATACTTGGTGTTGAAAGTCTAGTCTATTTGGTATTTTCTGCTTCAGAAACTCTTCCATTTTTCTGGTTAACTTCCTCTGTAACTTTTCATGTTCTACTATCTTTGTTTGAAATTGAGCAATCAGGATGCACACAGCATCCTGCAGATTTAAAATGTAGAGTGATGGTTTTGACTGTTGTCTTTTCCTTTTTTATTATATAAATGACAAACACCAGCATATTAAAGAATGTCTGAATACAGCTGAGCTCTCAAATGAGTTCAAACCAGGGTTCTTGCTCTGAGTATTAACTGGAGGCCACTGGATGTGGGTACATTTTTGCTGTGGGCCATTGGATGTGGGTGCATTTTGCAATTTAGAGACCAGTTTTGAAAGCTTGACTCAAAATGATCAGTATGATGAATGAAACACATCTTTGAGATGGATTTTTGAGAAGAAAGTTTTATCAGGAATTCCTGAACATAATTTACGAAAAGAAGCCATATCACTTTTGAGAAGATTCGTTTGTTTAAGGATCAGGATTTCAGGATTTACTCCATAGAAATAAATTACTTATTTCAACAATCTCCTTCCTGAATGCATTTCAGCTTGCAGTTGCTGACTTCAAAGGCAAAAATGAACTTTGGCAGTTTGGCTGAGCACTCCTACAAGTCCAGGACATATGGCACCCTCCTCTGTTGTGGGTTGATGCTCAATTCCAGCCCAGCCTGAGGTCCAGACTCTCCACTGTCCCTGCAAAACTGGCAAACTTTGCACAGTCCTGAGCTCTGTGGAGAGGAGAGGTTGGAGGGCTCAAACTCAGTGAGGAGCTGGGGCCACAGAATCAAAATATACCATGGCTTTGCTGAATATTTCCTTTTTCGTTTCAGCATGGGCTATCTTCACCCCAGTCATGTGTACCCTCCACGTGCGCTCACAGCATGGGCAGAAAGGACAGGAGACATGGGACTCACTGCATCCAAACCTGGCAGTAGAATCCTGCTTCATCTACCAGTATGGCCACAGCGAGTAGAAACTCCTTGGACTTCACACAAAGCTTTTTTTCAACTTAACAGAAAGTCTCTTTTGCATTTGAACAACCTGTGCTTGTGACTGATGGCAAAACTGACAACCAAAGCCCAAATCATGATGCCCATGAAGTCCTGCTGCATGGGGTGAGCCGCATCCACACCAGCTGGACTCTGTTATCCCTGGCACATACAGAAACCATCCCAGCTTCCTAAACAAGTGAGGTTCCATTTGCAGAGATGGCAGTTAGAGGGAGGGAAAGGAGGAATACCTGTCTTCATCAATGAGCATACATGCTCAAATATCTTCTGAAACCTCTTAAGCACTAAGCATCCCAGCTGTCTTTTCTGGTGGCAGGCCTGCCTTTAGAAGCACAATAATTTCTTTTATAGTTAGGTGTTGCATAAATTCTGACTACATTGAGCTAAATTTTCTTGCTCCTTGCTTTTGTGCAGTATCCACCAGGTAGCTGAGGACACATCTTTAGATTCGACTTTTAGCTTGTACTCTTCAGCTCTGCCAGCTCCCAAATAGCATCAGTATTGCAGGTCCTGCTACAGCAGGTCAAAATTTTGATATGTTGTTTTATTTGCTACCCAGGCTATTTTTTAAAAATTACATTTGGAGAGAAGAAAGTATCTGATTTTTGAAAGTCAAATTAAGCTAGGACCCGCACCCTGGCTGTCAGTGTCCTTTAGAGGAAAAAAAAAGGATAAATCAACAGAGCCTTTTAGTTTAGATGCCATTTTCTAAAATGTAACATCCACATTGTCTGCAAATAGCAGCCAGCTGAAACTTGTTGGAAGATTAAGTTTCAATTACAACTGACATTTCCAAAACACTCTGTGATAAAAAAGCCATTCATATCCCCAGACCCAGACAGTCACCTCACATCTCCTGTTTCTGGTCATTGGCGTTTCAAAGGGTCATTGCTGGCAAAATCCACTGAAGAGATACAATCACTGACATTTTTGTGCTCCAGCAATCATGGGAGTCATCAACACTGGAGTAAAATAAGGAGAGTAATCACATAGCACTCCCAGCAGCTTGCAGCATGTTCTAGTGTTCAGCACACTTTGGAAGTTGGTGTGATTTCAAGGGAGATATTTGATTGTACAGGCAAGTGAGATATCTTTGCATATGTGGGGAGAGAAGAGAAACTGTTCATCAACCAATAGTAGTGGTTTCCCGAAGAAAGCTATGCCTCGATGTTTCAGTGCTGTTTTTTTGTCTCTCACAGACTTCCTATGAGCCTCAGGCAAGTTGCTTATGCCAGGTTTAACAGAGGACTACACGACAGCTTAGACAAGGATGGGTGGCTTTGGTTCTTAGCCTTCCGGACTTCTCTGGGTTCACTCTGCATGGGTATTGAGTGCATCCTCCCAGGGTAACTTCTTAGGTATCTTTGACTCTACTTTCCAGAGAAATACCTGCAAGTTTCAGCTACTCCACAAAAACCAAACTAAAACAAAACAAAAAATCCACGAAACAAACAAACAAACAAAAAACCCCAAACCAACAAACAAAAAACCCCAAACCAACAAACAAAAAAAGATGGGCTGTCATCTAAAATGGAGAGATTGGGCTGGTAAACTAAGAAGTCAGCAAACCTCCAGTCACATCCTGAACTTGGACAGGCTATCTGAGCCTGAATTCTCTTGCTGCCTCCCTGGAGAGTCTGGGGAGGAATACCTGGGTGGGTTTCATAGCTCATGCCTGCCCTGCCACCCCACACAGCTGAGCTGGCAAGGTGACAGCATATTTGAAAATGCTTACTACAGCTGCAGTGTAGACAGACCCTGTAATTGTGCACTTGTGGCTGGGATAGTCTATTGATTATAGCCAATATAATCAATAGCCTCTGGCACAAGAGGGTCTGTCACTAAGGTTGCTAGATGCTACCAAAGCGTCCATTTAAAATAAGTCTGTTATAAGAATATGGTATCCCTGAAGGTGTATTTTGAGTATTTTTGAGACATCTGCAAGCCCTTTGGGAAATGGGACTCTTCCAAGGAATGGAGTCCTTGGACTGTGGTTGTATGAGTCATAAAACCACTTTCTAAAACTACCTGTAGGGTAGCAGATTTGTGCTATACAGAGAATAACTAAAAATAAAGGAATAATCTAATAAAGAAAGGTACAGGAGGAAGACTAGATGACAGGAATTTTCTTGTAATGTGCCCTCAGCTGGACTAAGCAGCTTCCAATTCCACTGATTTAAACGGTTTTGAGGGACAAGCTGTAGGGATAGATAAAGGGCTATTTTTAATCTGACTTACTTGAAGATACACAGCACACATCTGTCTCATATCTGCAACAAAACATTTATCTTCATCTTTAGGACAGGAGAATTATAAGATGAATTGAAATATAAAATGTACATGTGTAATGCCCATCTCAACTTTGCCTTGTAAAATGATAAATATTCTAAAATTCCAAAGCACTACTCATAGTTTTAGCTGGACCATGTCTTTACAAGCAGAAATTTTACAAAACTGCATGATATGAGAACAGCAGCTGAACTCCCTCATTTTGGAAAGAGATCTTATTTGGGAGGAGGTCTTTTCACAGACCAAGTCTCTCTCACATAAGGTTATTTTGTATGCTGTTTGGACCATCACTAAAATGGACTGACCTCTGCACCCAACACAGCTATTTAGGCTTCTCATATTTCAAACACCTGACTTAGCTTGGCATTATTGAAATGCATTTCCCAGTTCTATAAGGTACCTCAAACAATCTTAAGATTTATGCATCGCATTAATCGTTGCACTGATGAGTATTTCCTGCCATTTTCTTTGTCTCCCTGATTTCCTCCCTGAGAGCATTTAGTATTAGCCAGATTACTTTGTACATAAATGTTGAGTGCTGATACGTACATAGCCGGGCTATTACTGCCAGCTCCTTCTTCCAAAAGAGAGACTGACCTACACCCACAGCTGACAGCTCTCCCTCTGACACCACCTTTCTGATCACAGTACAGCATTTTTCACCTCAGAATGCTTTTAAAATAAGGTTCCTGACCCAAACACAGACAGCATCACTGGGCAGCTCTGCACACTATGAACAGCAAGACCCAGGGGCCCCTCTAATCTGCATCAAACATCAGGATGAAATACAGATGGGCCATGAATCAACCTCCCATGAGCAGACTTCAATGGGAGGAAAATCAGATTGCATGGATGTGTTTCAGACAACCTACTGATGGAAACGATTGAGAGATCAAGACCTCAGGGCTTGCCCTGACCTGGACTGGTTTATATTCTGCACACAGCTCCTGCTTCCCACGAACATTTGATGCAGTGCAGCATGTCAGGAGCAGTATTAACATGCATCTGTGGAGCTTTATGCACCCACTCTGGACAGAGAAGCAAACTGGTGGGGTAGATACTGGAGATGAGCTGAAAGCCCAAGCCGATATTTCATGCCCATGTACGACAGATAAAAATCAAAAGACAAAATCCACTCTTGTGTACATTTTATTCCCTTGGAGGGCCTTGAAAAGCTAAAGTGGTCCTGCTGGGATCTGGTCTAGGCTTTGATGAGATTCAGCCAGATCAGATGTGAGGTTTATGGTCACTAAACTATTCTGTTTAATTGTGCTTTTTCTTCTTCTGTAAAGTCTCCAGAGTGCTGTCCTTTAAAAATGTGCTTAAAAACACAATTCTTAAATAACTATAAACAAAAATGCCTCATTATTGTCAAGGAAGCTGATTTACTGAAATAACTAAGCTTAGTGGTAGATTCTGCCTTTTCCTCTGATAACTTGAGTGTGAATACACAGACCACTCTCGTTTCCTTTAAAATCAATCAGTAGCAAGTATTTGGAAACAAAATGGTACAGTTATTTCCTACCTTAGGCTGAGCTTATTTCTGACAGCCCAGTGCTTTCCACTAATACAAAAATTCCTTTTGTTGTAGAGCTATATGCAGCTTGTTGTGATACCTTTAAGGAGCTCACTGAAGGATATGGTGGAGTGGTTGCCAAGGGATGAGAGATGTGATCTCAAACAAGGTCCCCAGTTTTTTCCAGTTGGGAGTCCAAGGAGTGTATTTACAATACACAACAAAAGAAATAAGTTTCAAATACAGCCCATGGATAACTGAACAAATATTGAAAGAGCTACTGTTAGACACTGTATTCATATGATACAAATGACAGGAATCCGTTTCAACAGCTGAATGCCAAGCAGTACATCTATTCTTACAGTCATATTTTTAGCTACTTTTAAAAAACATTTACTCCTTCTCTGCTTACAAAACGGATAAATTTTACCATGATCCTCCTGTATGTCCTAAAACCAATTACATGCCTTTTTGACCCATGAAACCAAGATGTTTCCAAACTTTTCAAAAGTAAGTCATCGTTAGTCTATACAGCACCTCAATTTACATATTTATGAGCTCTTCTAAACAATATCTCACACCTCTCTTTCCCCGTTCTGTCTTCAATAATGAAAAATAGACAATTTATTTCAGAATCCAGTGCATTACCAGGAAAATAAATCTACATTATTTCACAGGACCCTTTCATTAAAGACTGCAACCCTCTCTGCAGACATCAACATACATACCAAACAAATTATATCAGCTAAAATCCCTTATTGGTGTGCTCAGATTTACTAGCTTAGTCTCTGAACTGCAGAAAACAGAGTAATAAATCTTGTCAGGAAGAAGTTCATCCTTACTGTTTCCCCCTGCAGATCAGAAAAATCAGCATTGCAGGCTTATAAATTTGTCATTAGCCACGGTTAAAGGCAAGCCATGTGAATTCCTTGCCCAGTGCTGTCTGCCCGCCTGAATGGGAAATGAGCACGAGAGGCTGGTGATGGCACACAGCTTGCAAGCAAGTGGCATTTCTTTAATGAGTCCCTGTCAGACATCTACAGTGTTACACAAATACAAGAATCTCAGGTACCTCACACTTCTGCTTTACGCATCCAGCGGAAGCTGTGAGGACCTATAGCTTATCGTCTGTCCATATGTGGCACCAAGGAGCCCTGTTTACCACACGGGATCCGGCCCCACAGTCCCCCACCTTTCACTTCATTAGAATATTTCTGAGGTAAATTCATTCCTGTTTCTCTGCCTGTAGTGCATAATGCTTCTGTAATCCTCCTCCTCCTCTACAAAATGCAGTGGCCCAGGAATGAACCTCAGAAAGTGAGTGAGACCACCAGCTCTCAAACACAGAACATCTTTTAGGAGTAGAAAGTATAGCCTTGTTTTCCACCATACTCTCCCCCAAACCAGGAGGTGCCCACCTCAGTAGCCAAAAAGGGGTTCAAACGCCCAAACAGATCAGGGATGCTCCCAGGCTGTATTAGTGTGCCTGTTTCTAGACATTATGCAGCAGCAAGAGGGGCCATGATGGGTAGGAAAAATTATTCCAATAGGACATGATATTTAGGGAGAGTATGCAGGTCTAACCACTTTTTCTAATCCAATTTGAATGTCTTTGATTTTCTGATGGATCTGGTGAATGGTAGTTCTGTCTTCACTTTATCCATTGCCTCCATCACTCCCAGTGCTAACTGTTCTCCATCCTGCAAAGCAACCACTAAGCCCTACCTTCTCCTTTCCATTTGTTAAACAGCTTTCCCATTTGCCAACTTTCCCACGAGTTAAGCAGCTTTCATCCAGTACCAGGACTTTCCTCTAGTAAACAAGGAAGTTGCTTACTTCCTTGAGCAACATTCGGTGTTCATCCAAATATCCACCCAACCAAACACATGGTATCCACTGGATCCTCTCTACCCACATGCTTCCTGACACCTTTCCAAAACTGCAGCACGCTGATGGGGCAGGATTCCCTTCCCATGACAACTCCTTCTCAGGAGTTATGGAAACATGACAACTTCTCAGCTCATGAATACTCAGAAAACTTATTCTTTGTGATTAAATCCATCATTCTAGAGGGGATAGAAGTCAGAGTCACTAGTTCACCACCCCTTCTACAGTCTCTTGGCTTGTTGAGAATTACACTGGCAATTAACTAATTATCTGGCATAATGGCAGTCTGTAAAAAGAGGTTACAAACCTTGGCCAGCAGCATCTAATTCATTTATTTGAGTTAATATTTCCCACATATTTCCTTCGCACTGATTTCACTCCTTTGACCCACAGGCCCTGAGGAATACATCCAGCATGGTAATGTCTTCAACACTTTCAGCAATGCATTCATAAAGTTTCAATGAGCTGGTCTGCTACGCCCCATTTATCAGTTAGACCCCTTTTATATTTTCCCACTAATTCCTTATCTTTCTTTAGCTGTACTGAAGGAACATTTTTACTCTTGGCTTGAGTGTCTTTTGTGAGGTGTTTTCCAAATGCTTTTTTTTGGCCCTCTTATTCTCCTGTTTACATATGAGCTCACATATTTTAAGGCCTTTGCTATTATTATTATTTAGAAAACAACTCCATTTTTCTTGAACACTCATCTTTTTCTTCTTTAGAGCCACCCTAACTATTTTACCATGTTGTGCTTTACAGGCCTGCTTTGTTTTCTTTTTGGTTTGTGGCACACATTTCACCTGGGCTTCTAGCTTTTCAGACTGTTTGGGGGTTTTTTAGAGATTGTTCTGTGTGGGGTTTTTGACTCATTACTGCCGTTTAATGTTGTTTCCTGTTTCTGAATTTAACGTTTGTGTGCTGAATCAATTTGCCTCCTTTCTCTCACCACAGCGTTAAAACTACTTGTATTGTGGTTGCCACTGTAACCATCTCTTCAACTAATGGACCGTGTATACCACTGGAGACGAAATCCAGGCTGATGGCCTTCCTTATGCATCCTAGAACTGGTTGGGATGTGAACTCATCACTCATCACCATTGCCTTATGCAGGCTGCCCACAGGTATCCCACATTAGCAGAAACATCAGAGTTCATTAACAAAAAAGGAAAAAGGGGAAAAACACTCATTATTCCCTTCTTTGGTTTTACTGATGCACCTCATCTTCTTTGTTGACTGTTGCAGGACTATGCATCACAGAGTGATGTCAGTTCATGAAAAACAAAATCAAAAAAATAAAGCAAATATTCCCAGCTACATCTTCAAAAATCTAAATACTGTCATCTGAGCATGCACTAGATGTGTTTACATCAGACGCCTGTGTCATTCAGCTGAATATGTTGTTTACATCCAGAGCTGCCTTTTTCATGGTAAGTGTCCTTGAAAATTTTCTCATAATGTTTTCCACTGAAAATAATTAGTTGACTACATATAAATTTCTGCTAAACAGGAGTCTAAGCCAGAAATTTTATGATGGGGGAAGAATCTTTTCCCAAACAGCTCTAATGTTTACTTCATCACAGGCAGAGCCATCATTTAAAATTTCTCCCTGAGGCATTGTAAATAATGTCACCATGCACTGCTCCATTTTTTAGATCCCAAAATTCAAGTCACACAAACGGCAGAGGCAGTAGGCTTTGTGAATGCTAAAATTTGCTCCTCTATAAAACTTAGTTAATAGCAGGTATTCTCAGAAAGGTGTTATGTGTAATTACATAACTTTATGGTGATGGCAGACTAGTCTACAAAAAGAGCATATGGAAAATACAACAGCAGATCAATTAGCTTGAAGATGCTTTTGATTAAAGCACTGAAACTGGTGGGACACTTCTCGAGCCTTTGAGATTATCCATGTTTCATAAATATCACAGCACAGACATTTTCTGACAGATTCTGTT